>NW_019263051.1:0-19302 GCF_002742605.1 Olea europaea var. sylvestris | reverse complement strand
TCGCCAAAAATGACGAAATTGCCCCCGGCGCGATTTTTGTTTCCGATCAATCTGTAAAATTTTATCCCATTCCAACATCGTCGCGAAAAATGACGAAATTGACCCGTCATGAATTTTGTTTCCCATCAATGAGTCAAATTTTAGCCCATTCCTACACCGTTACGAAAAATGAGGAATTTCCCCCGGCGCGATTTTTGTTTCCGATCAATAAGTCGAATTTAAGCCGATTCCGACACCGTCGCGAAAAATGACCAAACTGCCCCCGGCGCGGTTTTTGTTTAAGATTAATCTGTCAAATTTTAGCCGATTCCGACACCGTCGTAAAAAATGACGAAATTGCCCCCGGCGCGATTTTTGTTTCCGATCAATCAGTCAAATTTGAGCCCATTAAGACACCGTTACGAAAAATGACGAAATTGCCCTCGGCGCGATTTTTGTTTACGATTAATCTGTCAAATTTTAGCCGATTTCGACAGCGTCGCGTAAAATGACGAAATCGCCCCCGGCGCGATTTTTGTTTCCGATCAATCAGTCAAATTTGAGCCCATTCCAACATCGTAGCCAAAAATGACGAAAATGCCCCCGGCGCGATTTTTGTTTCCAATCAATCAGTCAAATTTGAGCCTATTCCGACTTTCCCCCGGCGCGATTTTTATTTCTGAGCAATCAGTCAAATTTTAGCCGATTCCGACATCGTGGCCAAAAATGACGAAATTTCCCCCGGCGCGATTTTTGTTTCCGATCTATCTGTCAAATATTTTGTCCATTCCAACACCGTCGCGAAAAATGACGAAATTACCCCGTCGCGATTTTTGTTTCCCATCATTCAGCCAAATTTTAGCCTATTCCGACACCGTTGCGAAAAATGAGGAATTTCCCCCGGCGCGATTTTTGTTTCCGATCGATCAGTCGAATTTAAGCCGATTCCGACACCGTCGCGAAAAATGACCAAACTGCCCCAGGTGCGATTTTTGTTTAAGATTAATCTGTCAAATTTGTGCCCATTCCGACACCGTCGCGAAAAATGACGAAATTGTCCCCGGCGCGATTTTTGTTTCCGATCAATCATTCAAATTTGAGCTCATTCCGACACCGTCGCGAAAAATGACGAAATTGCCCCTGGCGCGATTTTTGTTTCCGATCAATCTGTCGAATTTTAACCCATTCCAACACCGTCGCGAAAAATGACGAAACTGACCCGTCGCGAATTTTGTTTCCCATCAATCAGTCAAATTTTAGCCCATTCCGACACCGTCGCGAAAAGTGACGAAATGGCGCCCGGCGCGATTTTTGTTTCCGATCAATCAATAAAATTTGTGCCCATTCCGATACCGTCGCGAAAAATGACGAAATTGTCCCCGGCGCGATTTTTGTTTCCGATCAATCAGTCAAATTTGAGCCCATTCCTATACCGTCGCAGAAAAGACGAAATTGCCCCCGGCGCGATTTTTTTTTCCGATCAATCTTTCAAATTTTAGCCGATTCCGACACCGACGCGAAAAATCAAGAAATTGCCCCCGGCGCGATTTTTGTTTCCGATCAATCTATCAAATTTTTGCCCATTCCAACACCGTCGCGAAAAATGACGAAATTTCCCCCGGCGCGATTTTTGTTTCTGATCAATCAGTCAAATTTGATTCCATTCCGAAACCATCGCGAAAAATGACGAAATTGCCCCCGGCGCAATTTTTGTTTCCGATTAATCTGTCAAATTTTAACCGATTTCGACACCGTCACGAAAAATGACGAAATTGCCCTCGGCGCGTTTTTTTTTTCCGATCAATCTGTCAAATTTTTGCCCATTCCCACACCTTCGCGAAAAATGACGAAATTGCCCCCGGCGCGATTTTTGTTTCCAATCAATCCGTCAAATTTTGGCCCGTTCCGACACCGTCGCGAAAAATGACGAAATTGTCCCGGCGCGATTTTTGTTTCCGATCAATCTGTCAAATTTTTGCCCATTCCGGCACCGTCGCGAAAAATGACGAAATTGCCCCCGATGCGATTTTTGTTTCCGATCAATCAGTCAAATTTGAGCCAATTAAGACACCGTCGAGAAAAATGACGAAATTGCCCTCGACGCAATTTTTGTTTTCGATTAATATGGCAAATTTTAGCCGATTTGGATCTCGTCGCGAAAAATGACGAAATTGCCCCCGACGCGATTTTTGTTTCCGATTAATCTGTCAAATTTTAGCCGATTCCGACACCGTCCCAAAAAATGACGAAATTGCCCCTGGCGCGATTTTTGTTTCCGATCTATCTGTCAAATTTTTGCCCATTCCAACACCGTCGCGAAAAATGACGAAATTGCCCCGTCGCGGTTTTTGTTTCACATCAATCAGTCAAATTTTAGCCCATTCCGACACCGTTGAGAAAATTGAGGAATTTCCCCCGGCGCGATTTTTGTTTCCAATCGATCAGTCGAAAAATGACCAAACTGCCCCCCGCGCGATTTTTTTTTAAGATTAATCTGTCAAATTTTAGTCGATTTCGACACCGTCGAAAAAAATTAAGAAATTGCCCCTGGCGCGATTTTTGTTAAAGATCAATAAATCAAATTTGAGCCGATTTCGACACCGTCGAAAAAAATTAAGAAATTGCCCCTGGCGCGATTTTTGTTAAAGATCAATAAGTCAAATTTGAGCCGATTTCGACACCATCGCGAAAAATCACGAAATTGCTTCCGGGGCGATTTTTGTTTCCGATCAATCAGTCAAATTTGAGCCCATTAAGACACCGTCGCGAAAAATGACCAAATTGCCCCCGGGGCGATTTTTGTTTCCGCTCAATCTGTCAAATTTTAGCCGATTCTGACACCGCCGCGAAAAATCCCGAAATTGCCCCCGGCGCGATTTTTGTTTCCGATCAATCTGTCAAATTTTTGCCCATTCCAACACCGTCGCGAAAAATGACGAAATTTCCCCCGGCGCGATTTTTTTTCTGATCAATCAGTCAAATTTGAGCCCATTCCGACACCATCGCGAAAAATGACTTAATTGCCCCCGGCGCAATTTTTGTTTCCGATTAATCTGTCAAATTTTAATCGATTCCGACACCGTCACGAAAAATGACGAAATTGCCCTCGGCGCGTTTTTTTTTTCCTATCAATCTGTCAAATTTTCGTACATTCCCACACCTTCGCGAAAAATGACGAAATTGCCCCCGGCGCGATTTTTGTTTCCAATCAATCCGTCAAATTTTGGCCCACTCTGACACCGTCGCGAAAAATGACGAAATTGTCCCGGCGCGATTTTTGTTTCCGATCATTCTGTCAAATTTTTGCCCATTCCGGCACCGTCGCGAAAAATGACGAAATTGCCCCCGGCGCGATTTTTGTTTGCGATCAATCAGTCAAAGTTGAGCCCATTCCGACACCGTCGCGAAAAATGACGAAATTGCCCCCGGCGCGATTTTTGTTTCCGATCAATCTGTCAAATTTTTGCCCATTCCGGCACCGTCGCGAAAAATGACGAAATTGCCCCCGGCGCGATTTTTGTTTGCGATCAATCAGTCAAAGTTTAGCCGATTCCGACACCGTCGCGAAAAATGACGAAATTGCCCCCGGCGCGATTTTTGTTTCCGATCAATCAGTCAAATTTTAGTCGATTCCGTCACCGTCGCGAAAAATGACGAAATTGCCCCCGGCGCGATTTTTGTTTCCGATCAATCTGTCAAATTTGAACCCATTCCAACACCGTCGCGAAAAATGACGAAATTTCCCCCGGCGCGATTTTTTTTTCTGATCAATCAGTCAAATTTGAGCCCATTTCGACACCATCGCGAAAAATGACGAAATTGCCCCCGGCGCAAATTTTGTTTCCGATTAATCTGTCAAATTTTAACCGATTCCGACACCGTCACGAAAAATGACAAAATTGCCCTCGGCGCGTTTTTTTTCCTATCAATTTGTCAAATTTTTGCACATTCCCACACCTTCGCGAAAAATGACGAAATTGCCCCCGGCGCGATTTTTGTTTCCAATCAATCCGTCAAATTTTGGCCCATTCCGACCCCGTCGCGAAAAATGACGAAATTGCCCCCGGCGCGATTTTTGTTTCCAATCAATCCGTCAAATTTTGGCCCATTCCGACACCGTCGCGAAAAATGACGAAATTTTTCCGGCGCGATTTTTGTTTCCGATCAATCTGTCAAATTTTTGCCCATTCCGGCACCGTCACGAAAAATGACGAAATTGCCCCCGGCGCGATTTTTGTTTCCGATCAATCAGTCAAATTTGAGCCCATTAAGACACCGTCGAGAAAAATGACGAAATTGCCCCCGACGCAATTTTTGTTTCCGATTAATCTGGCAAATTTTAGCCGATTTCGATCTCGTCGCGAAAAATGACGAAATTGCCCCCGACGCGATTTTTGTTTCCGATTAATCTATCAAATTTTAGCCGATTCCGACACCGTGGCGAAAAATGACGAAATTGCCCCCGGCGCGATTTTTGTTTACGATCAATCTGTCAAATTTTTTGCCCATTCCAACACCGTCGCGAAAAATGACGAAATTGTCCCGGCGCGATTTTTGTTTCCGATCAATCTGTCAAATTTTTGCCCATTCCGGCACCGTCGCGAAAAATGACGAAATTGCCCCCGGCGCGATTTTTGTTTCCGATCAATCTGTCAAATTTTTGCCCATTCCGGCACCGTCGCGAAAAATGACGAAATTGCCCCCGGCGCGATTTTTGTTTACGATCAATCTGTCAAATTTTTTGCCCATTCCAACACCGTCTCGAAAAATGACGAAATTGTCCCGGCGCGATTTTTGTTTCCGATCAATCTGTCAAATTTTTGCCCATTCCGGCACCGTCGCGAAAAATGACGAAATTGCCCCTGGCGCGATTTTTGTTTGCAATCAATCAGTCAAAGTTGAGCCCATTCCGACACCGTCGCGAAAAATGACGAAATTGCCCCCGGCGCGATTTTTGTTTCCGCTCAATCTGTCAAATTTTAGCCGATTCCGACACCGTCGTGAAAAATGACGAATTGCCCCCGGCTCGATTTTTGTTTCCGATCAATCTGTCAAATTTGAACCCATTCCCCCGGCGCGATTTTTTTTTCTAATCAATCAGTCAAATTTGAGTCCATTCCGACACCATCGCGAAAAATGACGAAATTGCCCCCGGCGCAATTTTTGTTTCCGATTAATCTGTCAAATTTTAACCGATTCCGACACCGTCGCGAAAATGACGAAATTGCCCCCCGGTGCGGCGCGGATTTTGTTTCCGATCGGCCTGTCGAATTTTAGCCGATTCCGACACCGTCGCGAAAATGACGAAATTGCCCCCCGGTGCGGCGCGGATTTTGTTTCCGATCGGCCTGTCGAATTTTAGCCGATTCCGACACCGTCGCGAAAATGACGAAATTGCCCCCCGGTGCGGCGCGGATTTTGTTTCCGATCGGCCTGTCGAATTTTAGCCGATTCCGACACCGTCGCGAAAATGACGAAATTGCCCCCCGGTGCGGCGCGGATTTTGTTTCCGATCGGCCTGTCGAATTTTAGCCGATTCCGACACCGTCGCGAAAATGACGAAATTGCCCCCCGGTGCGGCGCGGATTTTGTTTCCGATCGGCCTGTCGAATTTTAGCCGATTCCGACACCGTCGCGAAAATGACGAAATTGCCCCCCGGTGCGGCGCGGATTTTGTTTCCGATCGGCCTGTCGAATTTTAGCCGATTCCGACACCGTCGCGAAAAATGACGAAATTGCCCCCGGCGCGATTTTTGTTTACGATCAATCTGTCAAATTTTTTGCCCATTCCAACACCGTCGCGAAAAATGACGAAATTAACCTCGGCGCGATTTTTGTTTCCGATCAATCAGTCAAATTTGAGCCCATTAAGACACCGTTGCGAAAAATGACGAAATTGCCCTCGGCGCGATTTTTGTTTACGATTAATCTGTCAAATTTTAGCCGATTTCGACACCGTCGCGAAAAATGACGAAATTAACCTCGGCGCGATTTTTGTTTCCGATCAATCAGTCAAATTTGAGCCCATTCCGACATCGTAGCCAAAAATGACGAAAATGCTCCCGGCGCGATTTTTATTTCCAATCAATCAGTCAAATTTGAGCCCATTCCGACTTTTCCCCGGCGCGATTTTTGTTTCTGAGCAATCAGTCAAATTTTAGCCGATTCCGACACCGTCGCCAAAAATGACGAAATTGCCCCCGGCACGATTTTTGTTTCCGATCTATTGTCAAATATTTTGTCCATTCCAACACCGTCGCGAAAAATGACGAGATTACCCCGTCGCGGTTTTTGTTTCCCATCAATCAGCCAAATTTTAGCCTATTCCAACACCGTTGCGAAAAATGAGGAATTTCCCCTGGCGCGATTTTTGTTTCCGATCGATCAGTCGAATTTAAGCCGATTCCGACACCGTCGCGAAAAATGACCAAACTGCCCCCGGTGCGATTTTTGTTTAAGATTAATCTGTCAAATTTGTGCCCATTCCGACACCGTCGCGAAAAATGACGAAATTGTCCCCGGTGCGATTTTTGTTTCCGATCAATCATTCAAATTGGAGCTCATTCCGACACCGTCGCGAAAAATGACGAAATTGCCCCTGGCGCGATTTTTGTTTCCGATCAATCTGTTGAATTTTAGCCCATTCCAACACCGTCGCGAAAAATGACGAAATTGACCCGTCGCGAATTTTGTTTCCCATCAATCAGTCAAATTTTAGCCCATTCCGACACCGTCGCGAAAAGTGACGAAATTGCGCCCGGCGCGATTTTTGTTTCCGATCAATCAATAAAATTTGTGCCCATTCCGATACCGTCGCGAAAAATGACGAAATTGTCCCCGGCGCGATTTTTGTTTCCGATCAATCAGTCAAATTTGAGCCCATTCCTATACCGTCGCAAAAAAGACGAAATTGCCCCCGGCGCGATTTTTGTTTCCGACCAATCAGTCAAATTTGAGCCCATTCCGACACCGTCGCGAAAAATGACGAAATTGCCCCTGGTGCGATTTTTGTTTCCGATCAATCTGTCAAATTTTTGCACATTCCCACACCGTCGGGAAAAATGACGAATTGCCCCCGGCGCGATTTCTGTTTCCAATCAATCAGTCAAATTTTAGCCCATTCCGACTCCGTCACGAAAAATGACGAAATTGCCCCTTGCATGATTTTTGTTTCCGATCAACCTGTCATATTTTAGCCCATTCCAACACCGTCATGAAAAATGACGAAATTGCCCCCGGCGCGATTTTTGTTTCCGACCAATCAGTCAAATTTTAGCCCATTCTGACACCGTCGTAAAAAATGACGAAATTGCTCCCTACGCGATTATTGTTTCCGATCAACCTATCAAATTTTAGCCCATTCAGACACCGTCGCGAAAAATGACGAAATTGCCCCCGGTGCGATTTTTGTTTCCGATCAATCAGTCAAATTTTTGCCCATTCCAACACCGTCGCGAAAAACGACGAAATTGCCCCCGGCGCGATTTTTGTTTCCGATCAATCTGTCAAATTTTTGCCCATTCCAACACCGTCGCGAAAAATGACGAAATTGCCCCCCGCGCGATTTTTGTTTCCGATCAATCAGTGAAATTTGAGCCTATTAAGACGCCGTCGAGAAAAATGACGAAATTGCCGCCGGCGCGATTTTTGTTTCGAATTAATCAGTCAAATTTTAGCCGATTTCGATACCGTCCAGAAAAATGATGAAATTGCCCGCGACGCGATTTTTGTTTCCGATTAATCTATCAAATTTTAGCCGATTCCGACACCATCGCGAAAAATGACGAAATTGCCCCCGGCGCGATTTTTGTTTACGATCAATCTGTCAAATTTTTGCCCATTCCAACATCGTCGCGAAAAATGACGAAATTGCCCCCGGCGCGATTTTTGTTTCCAATCAATTAGTCAAATTTGAGCCCATTAAGACACCGTTGTGAAAAATGACGAAATTGCCCCCGGCGCGATTTTTGTTTCCGATTAATCTATCAAATTTTAGCCGATTTCGACACGGTCGCGAAAAATGACGAAATTGCCCCCGACGTGATTTTTGTTTCCGATCAATCTGTCAAATTTTTCCCCATTCCAACACCGTCGCGAAAAATGACGAAATTGCCCCCGGCGCGATTTTCGTTTCCGGTCATACAGTCAAATTTTAGCACATTCTGACACCGTCGCAAAAATGACGAAATTTCCCCCTGCGCGATTATTGTTTCCGATCAACCTATCAAATTTCAGCCCATTCCGACACCGTCTTGAAAAATGACGAAATTGCCCCCGGCGCGATTTTTTTTTCCGATCTACCTGTCAAATTTTAACTGATTCCTACACCGTCGCGAAAAATGACGAAATAGCCCCCGGCGCGATTTTTGTTTCCGATCAGTCTGTCAAATTTTTGCCCATTCCAACACCGTCGGGAAAAATGACGAAATTGCCCCCGGCGCGATTTTTGTTTCCGATCAATCAGTCAAATTTGAGCCCATTCCGACACCGTTGCGAAAAATGACGAAATTGCCCCCGGCGCGATTTTTGTTTTCGATTAATCTGTCAAATTTTAGCCGACTTCGACACCGTCGCGAAAAATTACGAAATTGCTCCCGACGTGATTTCTATTTCCGATCAATCTGTCAAATTTTTCCCCATTCCCACACCGTCGCGAAAAATGACGAAATTGCCCCCGGCGCGATCTTTGTTTCCGATCAATCAGTCAAATATGAGCCCATTCCGACACCGTTACGAAAAATGACGAAATTGCCCCCGGCGCGATTTTCGTTTCCGATCATACAGTCAAATTTTAGCCCATTCCGGCACCGTCGTAAAAATGACGAAATTGCCCCCTGCGCGATTATAGTTTCCGATCAACCTATCAAATTTCAGCCCATTCCGACACCGTCTTGAAAAATGACGAAATTGCCCCCGGCGCGATTTTTTTTTTCCGATCTACCTGTCAAATTTTAACCGATTCCTACACCGTCGCGAAAAATGACGAAATAGCCCCCGGCGCGATTTTTGTTTCCGATCAGTCTGTCAAATTTTTGCCCATTCCAACACCGTCGCGAAAAATGACGAAATTGCCCCCGGCGCGATTTTTGTTTCCGATCAATCAGTCAAATTTGATCCCATTCCGACACCGTTGCGAAAAATGACGAAATTGCCCCCCGCGCGATTTTTGTTTCCGGTTAATCTGTCAAATTTTAGCCGACTTCGACACCGTCGCGAAAAATGACGAAATTGCTCCAGACGTGATTTCTGTTTCCGATCAATCTGTCAAATTTTTCCCCATTCCCACACCGTCGCGAAAAATGACGAAATTGCCCACGGCGCGATCTTTGTTTCCGATCAATCAGTCAAATTTGAGCCCATTCCGACACCGTTGCGAAAAATGACGAAATTGCCCCCGGCGCGATTTTCGTTTCCGATCATACAGTCAAATTTTAGCCCATTCCGACACCGTCGCAAAAATGATGAAATTGTCCCCTGCGCGATTATTGTTTCCGATCAACCTATCAAATTTCAGCCCATTCCGACACCGTCCTGAAAAATGACGAAATTGCCCCCGGCGCGATTTTTTTTCCGATCTACCTGTCAAATTTTAACCGATTCCTACACCGTCGCGAAAAATGACGAAATAGCCCCCGCCGCGATTTTTGTTTCCGATCAGTCTGTCAAATTTTTGCCCATTACAACACCGTCGCGAAAAATGAAGAAATTGCCCCCGGCGCGATTTTTGTTTCCGATCAATCAGTCAAATTTGAGCCCATTCCGACACCGTTACGAAAATGACGAAATTGCCCCCGGCGCGATTTTTGTTTCCTATTAATCTGTCAAATTTTAGCCGACTTCGACACCGTCGCGAAAAATGACGAAATTGCACCCGACGTGATTTCTGTTTCCGATCAATCTGTCAAATTTTTCCCCATTCCCACACCGTCTCGAAAAATGACGAAATTGCCCACGGTGCGATCTTTGTTTCCGATCAATCAGTCAAATTTGAGCCCATTCCGACACCGTTGCGAAAATGACGAAATTGCCCCCAGCGCGATTTTTGTTTCCGATCAATAAGTTAAATTTGAGCCGATTCCGACTTTCCCTCGGCGCGATTTTTGTTTCTGAGCAATCAGTCAAATTTTAGCCGATTCCGACACCGTCGCCAAAAATGACGAAATTGCCGCCGGTGCGATTTTTGTTTCCGATCAATCTGTCAAATTTTTGCCCATTACAACACCGTCTCGAAAAATGACGAAATTGCCCCGTCGCGGTTTTTGTTTCCCATCAATCAGTCAAATTTTAGCCCATTCCGACACCGTTGCGAAAAATGAGGAATTTCCCCCGGCGCGATTTTTGTTTCCGATCGATCAGTCGAATTTTAGCCAATTCCGACACCGTCGCGAAAAATGACCAAACTGCCCCCGGCGCGATTTTTGTTTAAGATTAATCTGTCAAATTTTAGCCGATTCCGACACCGTCGCCAAAAATGACGAAATTGCCCCCGGCGCGATTTTTGTTTTCGATTAATCTGTCAAATTTTAGCCCATTTCGACACCGTCGCGAAAAATGACGAAATTGCCCCCGGCGCGATTTTTGTTTTCGATTAATCTGTCAAATTTTAGCCCATTTCGACACCGTCGCGAAAAATGACGAAATTGCCCCCGGCGCGATTTTTGTTTTCGATTAATCTGTCAAATTTTAGCCCATTTCGACACCGTCGCGAAAAATGACGAAATTGCCCCGGCGCGATTTTTGTTTCCGATCAATCAGTCAAATTTTAGCCGATTCCGACACCGTCGCCAAAAATGACGAAATTGCCCCCGGCGCGATTTTTGTTTCCGATCAATCTGTAAAATTTTATCCCATTCCAACATCGTCGTGAAAAATGACGAAATTGACCCGTCGCGAATTTTGTTTCCCATCAATGAGTCAAATTTTAGCCCATTCCTACACCGTTACGAAAAATGAGGAATTTCCCCCGGCGCGATTTTTGTTTCCGATCAATAAGTCGAATTTAAGCCGATTCCG
This sequence comes from Olea europaea var. sylvestris, assembly GCF_002742605.1. NCBI lineage: Eukaryota > Viridiplantae > Streptophyta > Magnoliopsida > Lamiales > Oleaceae > Olea > Olea europaea. The sequence goes on along the minus strand of NW_019263051.1, from coordinate 8,310 downwards.
ACACCGTCGCGAAAAATGACCAAACTGCCCCCGACGCGGTTTTTGTTTAAGATTAATCTGTCAAATTTTAGACGATTCAGACACCGTCGTAAAAAATGACGAAATTGCCCCCGGCGCGATTTTTGTTTTCAATCAATCAGTCAAATTTGAGCCCATCAAGACACCGTTACGAAAAATGACGAAATTGCCCTCGGCGCGATTTTTGTTTACGATTAATCTGTCAAATTTTAGCCGATTTCGACACCGTCGCGTAAAATGACGAAATCGCCCCCGTCGCGATTTTTGTTTCCGATCAATCAGTCAAATTTGAGCCCATTCCGACATCGTAGCCAAAAATGACAAAAATGCCCCCGGCGCGATTTTTGTTTCCAATCAATCAGTCAAATTTCAGCCTATTCCGACTTTCCCCCGGCGCGATTTTTGTTTCTGAGCAATCAGTCAAATTTTAGCCGATTCCGACACCGTCGCCAAAAATGACGAAATTGCCCCCGGCGCGATTTTTGTTTCCGATCTATCTGTCAAATATTTTGTCCATTCCAACACCGTCGCGAAAAATGACGAAATTACCCCGTCGCGATTTTTGTTTCCCATCAATCAGCCAAATTTTAGCCTATTCCGACACCGTTGCGAAAAATGAGGAATTTCCCCCGGCGCGATTTTTGTTTCCGATCGATCAGTCGAATTTAAGCCGATTCCGACACCGTCGCGAAAAATGACCAAACTGCCTCCGGCGTGATTTTTGTTTAAGATTAATCTGTCAAATTTGTGCCCATTCCGACACCGTCGCGAAAAATGACGAAATTGTCCCCGGCGCGATTTTTGTTTCCGATCAATCATTCAAATTTGAGCTCATTCCGACACCGTCGCGAAAATTGACGAAATTGCCCCTGGCGCGATTTTTGTTTCCGATCAATCTGTCAAATTTTAGCCCATTCCAACACCGTCGCGAAAAATGACGAAATTGACCCTTCGCGAATTTTGTTTCCCATCAATCTGTCAAATTTTAGCCCATTCCGACACCGTCGCGAAAAGTGACGAAATTGCGCCCGGCGCGATTTTTGTTTCCGATCAATCAATAAAATTTGTGCCCATTCCGATACCGTCGCGAAAAATGACGAAATTGTCCCCGGCGCGATTTTTGTTTCCGATCAATCAATCAAATTTGAGCCCATTCCTATACCGTCGCAAAAAAAACGAAATTGCCTCCGGCGCGATTTTTGTTTCCGACCAATCAGTCAAATTTGAGCCCATTCCGACACCGTCGCGAAAAATGAGGAAATTGCCCCCGGTGCGATTTTTGTTTCCGATCAATCTGTCAAATTTTTGCACATTCCCACACCGTCGGGAAAAATGACGAAATTGCCCCCGGCGCGATTTCTGTTTCCAATCAATCAGTCAAATTTTAGCCCATTCCGACTCCGTCACGAAAAATGACGAAATTGCCCCTTGCATGATTTTTGTTTCCGATCAACCTGTCAAATTTTAGCCCATTCCAACACCGTCATGAAAAATGACGAAATTGCCCCCGGCGCGATTTTTGTTTCCGATTAATCTGTCAAATTTTAGCCGATTTCGACACGGTCGCGAAAAATGACGAAATTGCCCCCGACGTGATTTTTGCTTCCGATCAATCTGTTAAATTTTTCCCCATTCCAACACCGTCGCGAAAAATGACGAAATTGCCCCCGGCGCGATTTTCGTTTCCGATCATACAGTCAAATTTTAGCACATTCTGACACCGTCGCAAAAATGACGAAATTGCCCCCTGCACGATTATTGTTTCCGATCAACCTATCAAAATTCAGCCCATTCCGACACCGTCTTGAAAAATGACAAAATTGCCCCCGGCGCGATTTTTTTTTCCGATCTACCTGTCAAATTTTAACCGATTCCTACACCGTCGCGAAAAATGACGAAATAGCCCCCGGCGCGATTTTTGTTTCCGATCAGTCTGTCAAATTTTTGCCCATTCCAACACCGTCGCGAAAAATGACGAAATTGCCCCCGGCGCGATTTTTGTTTCCGATCAATCGGTCAAATTTGAGCCCATTCCGACACCGTTGCGAAAAATGACGAAATTGCCCACGGCGCGATCTTTGTTTCCGATCAATAAGTCAAATTTGAGCCCATTCCAACACCGTCGCTAAAAATGACGAAATTGCCTCCGGGGCGATTTTTGTTTCCGATCAATCAGTCAAATTTGAGCCCATTAAGACACCGTCTTGAAAAATGACCAAAATTGCCCCCGGCGCGATTTTTGTTTCCGCTCAATCAGTCAAATTTGAGCCCATTTCGATACCGTTGCGAAAAATGACGAAATTGCCCCCGGCGCGATTTTCGTTTCCGATCATACAGTCAAATTTTAGCCCATTCCGGCACCGTCGCAAAAATGAGGAAATCGCCCCTGCGCGATTATTGTTTCCGATCAACCTATCAAATTTCAGCCCATTCCGACACCGTCTTGAAAAATGACGAAATTGCCCCCGGCGCGATTTTTTTTTCCGATCTACCTGTCAAATTTTAACCGATTCCTACATCGTCGCCAAAAATGACGAAATAGCCCCCGGCGCGATTTTTGTTTCCGATCAGTCTGTCAAATTTTTGCCCATTCCAACACCGTCGCGAAAAATGACGAAATTGCCCCCGGCGCGATTTTTTTTTTCGATCAATCAGTCAAATTTGAGCCCATTCCGACACCGTTACGAAAATGACGAAATTGCCCCCGGCGCGATTTTTTTTTTCGATCAATCAGTCAAATTTGAGCCCATTCCGACACCGTTACGAAAATGACGAAATTGCCCCCGGCGCGATTTTTTTTTTCGATCAATCAGTCAAATTTGAGCCCATTCCGACACCGTTACGAAAATGACGAAATTGCCCCCGGCGCGATTTTTTTTTTCGATCAATCAGTCAAATTTGAGCCCATTCCGACACCGTTACGAAAATGACGAAATTGCCCCCGGCGCGATTTTTTTTTTCGATCAATCAGTCAAATTTGAGCCCATTCCGACACCGTTACGAAAATGACGAAATTGCCCCCGGCGCGATTTTTTTTTTCGATCAATCAGTCAAATTTGAGCCCATTCCGACACCGTTACGAAAATGACGAAATTGCCCCCGGCGCGATTTTTTTTTTCGATCAATCAGTCAAATTTGAGCCCATTCCGACACCGTTACGAAAATGACGAAATTGCCCCCGGCGCGATTTTTTTTTTCGATCAATCAGTCAAATTTGAGCCCATTCCGACACCGTTACGAAAATGACGAAATTGCCCCCGGCGCGATTTTTTTTTTCGATCAATCAGTCAAATTTGAGCCCATTCCGACACCGTTACGAAAATGACGAAATTGCCCCCGGCGCGATTTTTTTTTTCGATCAATCAGTCAAATTTGAGCCCATTCCGACACCGTTACGAAAATGACGAAATTGCCCCCGGCGCGATTTTTTTTTTCGATCAATCAGTCAAATTTGAGCCCATTCCGACACCGTTACGAAAATGACGAAATTGCCCCCGGCGCGATTTTTTTTTTCGATCAATCAGTCAAATTTGAGCCCATTCCGACACCGTTACGAAAATGACGAAATTGCCCCCGGCGCGATTTTTTTTTTCGATCAATCAGTCAAATTTGAGCCCATTCCGACACCGTTACGAAAATGACGAAATTGCCCCCGGCGCGATTTTTTTTTTCGATCAATCAGTCAAATTTGAGCCCATTCCGACACCGTTACGAAAATGACGAAATTGCCCCCGGCGCGATTTTTTTTTTCGATCAATCAGTCAAATTTGAGCCCATTCCGACACCGTTACGAAAATGACGAAATTGCCCCCGGCGCGATTTTTTTTTTCGATCAATCAGTCAAATTTGAGCCCATTCCGACACCGTTACGAAAATGACGAAATTGCCCCCGGCGCGATTTTTTTTTTCGATCAATCAGTCAAATTTGAGCCCATTCCGACACCGTTACGAAAATGACGAAATTGCCCCCGGCGCGATTTTTTTTTTCGATCAATCAGTCAAATTTGAGCCCATTCCGACACCGTTACGAAAATGACGAAATTGCCCCCGGCGCGATTTTTTTTTTCGATCAATCAGTCAAATTTGAGCCCATTCCGACACCGTTACGAAAATGACGAAATTGCCCCCGGCGCGATTTTTTTTTTCGATCAATCAGTCAAATTTGAGCCCATTCCGACACCGTTACGAAAATGACGAAATTGCCCCCGGCGCGATTTTTTTTTTCGATCAATCAGTCAAATTTGAGCCCATTCCGACACCGTTACGAAAATGACGAAATTGCCCCCGGCGCGATTTTTTTTTTCGATCAATCAGTCAAATTTGAGCCCATTCCGACACCGTTACGAAAATGACGAAATTGCCCCCGGCGCGATTTTTTTTTTCGATCAATCAGTCAAATTTGAGCCCATTCCGACACCGTTACGAAAATGACGAAATTGCCCCCGGCGCGATTTTTTTTTTCGATCAATCAGTCAAATTTGAGCCCATTCCGACACCGTTACGAAAATGACGAAATTGCCCCCGGCGCGATTTTTTTTTTCGATCAATCAGTCAAATTTGAGCCCATTCCGACGCCGTCGCGAAAAATGACGAAATTGCCCACGGCGCGATCTTTGTTTCCGATCAATCAGTCAAATTTGAGCCCATTCCGACACCGTTGCGAAAAATTACGAAATTGCCCCCGGCGCGGTTTTTGTTTCCCATCAATCAGTCAAATTTTAGCCCATTCCAACACTGTGGCGAAAAATGAGGAATTTCCCCCGGCGCGATTTTTGTTTCCGATCGATCAGTCGAATTTAAGCTGATTCCGACACCGTCGCGAAAAATAACCAAATTGCCCCCGGCGCGATTTTTGTTTAAGATTAATCTGTCAAATATTAGCCGATTCCGACACCTTCGAAAAAAATTAATAAATTGCCCCCGGCGCGATTTTTGTTTCCGATTAATCTGTCAAATTTTAGCCGATTCCGACACCGTCGCAACAAATGACGAAATTGACCCCGGCGCGATTTTTTTTTCCGATGAATCAGTCAAATTTGAGCCCATTCCGACACCGTCGCGAAAAATGACGAAATTTGCCCGCGGCGCGATTTTTGTTTCCGACCAATCAGTAAAATTTGAGCCCATTCCGACTTTCCCCCGGCGCGATTTTTGTTTCTGAGCAATCAGTCAAATTTTAGCCGATTCCGACACCGTCGCCAAAAATGACGATATTGCCCCCGGCGCGATTTTTGTTTCCGATCAATCTGTAAAATTTTAGCCCATTCCAACATCGTCGCGAAAAATGACGAAATTGACCCGTCGCGAATTTTGTTTCCCATCAATGAGTCAAATTTTAGCCCATTCCTACACCGTTGCGAAAAATGAGGAATTTCCCCCGGCGCGATTTTTGTTTCCGATCAATAAGTTGAATTTAAGCCGATTCCGACACCGTCGCGAAAAATGACCAAACTGACCCCGACACGGTTTTTGTTTAAGATTAATCTGTCAAATTTTAGCCGATTCCGACACCGTCGTAAAAAATGACGAAATTGCCCCCGGCGCGATTTTTGTTTAAGATTAATCTGTCAAATTTTAGCCGATTCCGACACCGTCGCGAAAAATGACGAAATTGCCCCCGGCGCGATTTTTGTTTCCGATTAATCTGTCAAATTTTAGCCGATTCCGACACCGTCGCGAAAAATGACGAAATTGCCCCCGGCGCGATTTTTGTTTCCGATTAATCTGTCAAATTTTAGCCGATTCCGACACCGTCGCGAAAAATGACGAAATTGCCCCCAGCGCGATTTTTGTTTCCGATCAATCAGTCAAATTTGATCCCATTCCGACACCGTCGCGAAAAATGACGAAATTGCCCTCAGCACGGTTTTTGTTTCCGACCAATCAGTCAAATTTGAGCCCATTCCGAAACCCGTCACGAAAAATGACGAAATTGCCCCCGGTGCGATTTTTGTATCCGATCAATCTGTCAAATTTTTGCACATTCCCACGCCGTCGCGAAAAATGACGAAATTGCCCCTGGCGCGATTTCTGTTTCCAGTCAATCAGTCAAATTTTAACCCATTCCGACACCGTCGCGAAAAATGACGAAATTGACCAATGCGCGATTTCTGTTTCCGATCAACCTTTCAAATTTTAGCCCATTCCAACACCGTCACGAAAAATGACGAAATCGCCCCGACGCGATTTTTGTTTCCGATCAATCAGTCAACTTTTAGCCCATTTTGACACCGTCGCAAAAAATGACGAAATTGCTCCCTGCGCGATTATTGTTTCCGATCAACCTATCAAATTTTAACCCATTCCGACACCGTCGCAAAAAATGACGAAATTGCCCTCGGCGCGATTTTTGTTTCCGATCAATCTGTCAAATTTTTGCCCATTCCAACACCGTCGCGAAAAATGACGAAATTGCCTCCGGCGCGATTTTTGTTACCGATCAGTCAGTCAAATTTGAGCCCATTAAGACACCGTCGAGAAAAATGACGAAATTGTCCCCGGCGCGATTTTTGTTTCGGATTAATCAGTCAAATTTTTGCCGATTTTGATACCGTCGCGAAAAATGACGAAATTACCCCCGACGCGATTTTTATTTCCGATTAATCTATCAAATTTTAGCCGATTCCGACACCATCGCGAAAAATGACGAAATTGCCCCCGGCGCGATTTTTGTTTCCGATCAATCAGTCAAATTTGAGCCCATTAAGACACCGTTGCGAAAAATGACGAAATTGCCCCCGGCGCGCTTTTTGTTTCCGATCAATCAGTCAAATTTGAGCCCATTAAGACACCGTTGCGAAAAATGACGAAATTGCCCCCGGCGCGCTTTTTGTTTCCGATCAATCAGTCAAATTTGAGCCCATTAAGACACCGTTGCGAAAAATGACGAAATTGCCCCCGGCGCGCTTTTTGTTTCCGATCAATCAGTCAAATTTGAGCCCATTAAGACACCGTTGCGAAAAATGACGAAATTGCCCCCGGCGCGATTTTTGTTTCCGATCAATCAGTCAAATTTGAGCCCATTCCGACACCGTTGCGAAAAAATGACGATATTGTCCCCGGCGTGATTTTTGTTTCCGATCAATCTGTCAAATTTTTGCGCATTCCAACACCGTCGCAAAAAATGATGAAATTGCCCCCGCCGCGATTTTTGTTTCCGATCAATTAGTCAAATTTGAGCCCATTAAGACACCGTTGCGAAAAAGGACGAAATTGCCCCCGGCGCGATTTTTGTTTAAGATTAATCTGTCAAATTTTAGCCGATTCCGACACCGTCGCAAAAAATGATGAAATTGCGCCCGGCGCGATTTTTATTTCCGATCAATCTGTCAAATTTTTGCCCATTCCGACACCGTAGCGAAAAATGACGAAATTGCCCCCAGCGCGATTTTTGTTTCCGATCAATCAATCAAATTTGATCCCATTCCGACACCGTCGCGAAAAATGACGAAATTGCCCCCGGCGCGGTTTTTGTTTCCGACCAATCAGTCAAATTTGCGCCCATTCCGAACCCCGTCACGAAAAATGACGAAATTGCCCCCGGTGCGATTTTTGTATCCGATCAATCTGTCAAATTTTTGCACATTCCCACACCGTCGCGAAAAATGACGAAATTGCCCCTGGCGCGATTTCTGTTTCCAGTCAATCAGTCAAATTTTAACCCATTCCGACACCGTCGCGAAAAATGACGAAATTGACCAATGCGCGATTTTTGTTTCCAATCAACCTTTCAAATTTTAGCCCATTCCAACACCAACACGAAAAATGATGAAATCGCCCCCGACGCGATTTTTGTTTCCGATCAATCAGTCAACTTTTAGCCCATTCTGACACCGTCGCAAAAAATGACGAAATTGCTCCCTGAGCGATTATTGTTTCCGATCAACCTATCAAATTTTAACCCATTCCGACACCGTCGCGAAAAATGACGAAATTGCCCTCGGCGCGATTTTTGTTTCCGATCAATCTGTCAAATTTTTGCCCATTCCAACACCGTCGCGAAAAATGACGAAATTGCCCCCGGCGCGATTTTTGTTACCGATCAATCAGTCAAATTTGAGCCCATTAAGACACCGTCGAGAAAAATGACAAAATTGTCCCCGGTGCGATTTTTGTTTCGGATTAATCAGTCAAATTTTTACCGATTTTGATACCGTCGCGAAAAATGACGAAATTACCCCCGACGCGATTTTTGTTTCCGATTAATCTATCAAATTTTAGCCGATTCCGACACCGTCGTGAAAAATGACGAAATTGCCCCCGACGCGATTTTTGTTTCCGATCAATCTGTCA
>NW_019263050.1:36664-39104 GCF_002742605.1 Olea europaea var. sylvestris | reverse complement strand
TAAACTAAAGTTTACACCAAAGTGTACATGTAGGAAGGTTCTTACCGGTTGAAGTTTGCTATTTGTTCATCGATTTCTTACACGTTATCCGACACTTGCATTGTTGTCAAGTGTCAATTGAATGGGAAAATTGTTTGAAATTTAAACTGTCCAATAGGGTAATGCCACGTGGCAAAGTTTAAACTAAAGTGTACACCATTGTGTACATGAAGAATGGTTCTTACTGATTGGACTTTGCTATTTGTACACCGATTTTTGACACGGTGTTTGACACTTGCGTCGTTGTCAAGTGTCAATTGGATTGGAAAGTTTTTTTGAAATTTAAACTGTCCAGCAGGGTAATGTCACGTTGTAAAGTGTAAACTGAAGTTTACCCCATAGTGTACATGTCGTAAGGTTCTTACCGATTGAACTTTGCTATTTGTACACTGATTTTTGAGACGTTGTAAGACATTTGCGTTGTTGTCAATTGTCAATTGGATGGGAAAATTGTTTGACATTTAAGCTACCCAACAGGGTAATGTCACGTGGTAAAGTGCAAACTAAAGGGTACACCGTAGTGTACATGAAGCAAGGTTTTCACCGATTGAACTTTATTATTTGTACACTGATTTTTGACACGTTATTTGATACTTGCATTGTTGTCAAGTGTCAATTGGGTGGGAAAATTGTTTGAAATTCTAACTGTCCAACTGGGTAATGTCACGTGACGAAGTGTAAACTAAAGTGTACACCATAGTGTGCATGTCGCAAGGTTCTTACCGATTGAACTTTGCTATTTGTACACTGATTTTTGACACGTTGTTTGACACTTGCATTGTTACCAAGTGTCAATTGGATGGAAAATCGTTTGAAATTTAAGCTTTCCAATAGAGATATGTCACGTGGTAAAGTGTAAACTAAGGTGTACACCATAGTGTACATGAAGCAAAGTTCTTACCGATTGAACTTTGCTATTTGTACACTGATTTTTGTCACGTTGTCTGACACATGCGTTGTTGTCATGTGTCAGTTGGATTGGAAAACTATTTGAAATTTAAACTGTCCAACAGGGTAATGTCACGTGGAAAAGTGTAAACTAAAGTGTACACCATAGTTTACTTGTAGCAATGTTCTCACTGATTGAACTTTGCTATTTGTACACTAATTTTGTACACATTGTTCGACACTTGAATTCTTGTCAAGTGTCAATTGGATGGGAAAACTGTTTGAAACTGAAACTGTCCAACATGGTAATGTCACGTGCCAAAGTGTAAACTAAAATGTACACCATAGTGTACATGTAGCAAGCTTTGTACCGATTGAACTTCGTTATTTGTACACTAATTTTTCACACGTTCTTCGACACTTGCATTTCTTATTGATTGAACTTTGTTATTTGTACATCGATTTTTGACACGTTGTTTGACACTTGCATTGTTTTCAAATGTCAATTCGATGGGAAAACTGTTTGAAATTTAAACTGTCCAATGGGGTAATGTCATGTGGAAAATGTAAACTAAAGTGTACATCATAGTGTACATGTAGCAAGGTTCTGACCGATTGAACTTTGCAATTTGTACACTAATTTTGGACATGTTGGTTGACACTTGCATTTTGTCAAGTGTCAATTGGTGGGAAACCTATTTGAAATTTTAACTGTCTAACAGGGTAATGTCAAGTACCAAAGTGTAAACTAAAGTGTACATCAGAATGTACATGTAGCAAGGTCCTTACCGATTGAACTTTACTATTTGTACACAAATTTTTAACTCTTTGTTTGACACTTACATTGCTGTCAAGTGTCAATTGGATAGGAAATCTTTTTGAAAATTAAACTGCACAATAGGGTAATGTCACCTGGTAAAGTGTAAACTAAAGCGTACAACATAGTGTACAAGTAGCACGGTCCTTACCGACTGAACTTTGCTATTTGCACACTAATTTTTGACACGTTGTTTAACACTTGCATTGTTGTCAAGTGCCAATTGGATTGGAAAATAGTTTGAAATTTAAACTGTCCAAAAGGGTAATGTCATGGGGCAAAGTGTAAGCTAAAGTGTGTACACCATAGTGTATATATAGCAAAGTTCTTACCGATTGAACTTTGCTATTTGTACACTGATTTTTTACATGTTGTTTGACACTTACGTTGTTGTCAAGTGTCAATTGGATGGGAAAAGTCTTAGAAATTTAAACTGTTCACAGGGTAATGTCACGTGGCAAAGTGTAAACGAAAGTGTACACGGTTGTGTACATGAAGCAAAGTTCCTATCGATTAAACTTTGCTATTTGTTCACTAATTTTTGACACATTGTTTGATGCTTGCATTGTTGTCAAGTGTCAATTGGCTAGGAAAATAATTTGAAATTAAACTATCCAATAAGGTAATGTCACGTGGCAAAGTGTAAACTAAAGTGTACACCATAGTGTACATGTAGCAAGGTCCTTACCGATTGAA
>NW_019263050.1:0-19307 GCF_002742605.1 Olea europaea var. sylvestris | reverse complement strand
TTGTTGCCAAGGGTCAATTGGATTGGAAAACTGTTTGAAATTTAAACTGTCCAATAGGGCAATGTCGTGTGGCAAAGTGTAAAGTAAAGTGTACACCATGGTGTACATGTAGCACGGTCCTTACGAATTGAATTTTGCTATTTATACATTGATTTTTGACACGTTGTTTGAAACTTACATTGTTGTCAAGTGTCAATTGGGTGGAAAACTATTTGAAATTTAAATTTTCCAACAGGGATATGTCGCTTGGAAAAGTGTAAACTAAAGTGTACTCCATAGTGTACATGAAGCAAGGTTCTTTCAGATTGAACTTTGATATTTGTACACTGATTTTTGACACGTTGTTTGACACTTGTATTATTGTCAAGAGTCAACTAGATAGGAAAACTGTTTGAAATTTAAACTGTCCAACAGCGTATTCTCACGTGACAAAGTGTAAACTAAATTGTAAATCATAGTGTACATGTAGCACGGTCCTTACCAATTGAACTTTGCTATTTATACATTGATTTTTTACACGTTGTTTGAAACTTGCATTGTTGTCCAGTGTTAATTGGATGGAAAACTGTTTGAAATTTAAATTTTCCAACAGGGATATGTCGCTTTGAAAAGTGTAAACTAAAGTGTACACCATAGTTTACATAAAGTAAGGTTCTGACCGATTAAACTTTGGTATTTACACACTGATTTTGAACACAATGTTTGACACTTGCACTGATATCAAGAGTCAATTGCATTGGAAAACTATTTGAAATTTAAACTGTCCAATAGGGTAATGTCACGTGGCAAACTGTAAACTAAAGTGTACACGATAGTGTACATGTAGCAAGGTTCTTATCGATTGAACTTTGCTTTTTGTTCACTGATTTTTAACACATTTTTTTTACACTTGCATTGTTTTCAAGGGTCAATTGGATGGGAAAACTGTTTGAAATTTATACTGTCCAATAGGGTAATGTCATGTGGCAATATGTAAACTAAAGTGTACACCATAGTGTACAAGTAACAAGGCCCTTACCGATTGAACATTGTTACTTGTAGACTAATTTTTAATACGTCGTTTGACACATACAATTTTTTCACATGTCAATTGGATGGGAAAATAATTTGAAAGTTAATCTGTCCAATAGGGTAATGTCACGTGGCAAAGTGTAAACTAAAGTGTACACCATAGTGTACATGTCGCAAGGTTCTTACCAATTCGATTTCGCTATTTGTACACTAATTTTTGAAACGTTGTTTGACACTTGCGTTGTTTTCAAGTGCCAATTGGATGGAAAACTGTTTGAAGTTTAAACTATCCAATGTGGTAATGTCACGTGGCAAAGTGAAAACTAAAGTGTACACCAAAGTGTACATGTAGCAAGGTTCTTACCGATTGAACTTTTCTATTTGTACACTGATTTTTAACACGTTGTTTGACACTTACATTATAGTCAAGTTTCAATTGGTTGGGAAAATTGTTTGAAATTTAAAGTGTCCAACAGGTTAATGCCACTTGGCAAAATGTAAACTTAAGTGTACACCATAGTGTACATGTAGCACGGTCCTTACCAATTGAACTTTGCTATTTATACATTGATTTTTGACACGTTGTTTGACACTTGCATTGCTCTCAAGTGTCAATTGGATGGAAAACTATTTGAAATTTAAACTGCTCAATAGGGATATGTCACGTGGAAAAGTGTTAACTAAAATGTACACCATAGTGTACTTGAAGCAAGGTTCTTACCGATTGAACTTTTCTATTTGTACACTGATTTTTAACACGTTGTTTGACACTTACATTATAGTCAAGTTTCAATTGGTTGGGAAAATTGTTTGAAATTTAAAGTGTCCAACAGGTTAATGCCACTTGGCAAAATGTAAACTTAAGTGTACACCATAGTGTACATGTAGCACGGTCCTTACCAATTGAACCTTTCTATTTATACATTGATTCTTGGCACGTTGTTTTAAACTTGCTTTGTTGTCAAGTGTTAATTGGACGAAAAACTGTTTAAAATTTAAATTTTCCAACATGGATACATCGTTCGGAAAAGTGTAAACTAAAGTGTACACCATAGTGTACATGAAGCAAAGTTCTTACCAATTGAACTTTGGTATTTATACACCGATTTTTGACATGTTGTTTGATACTTGCATTTTCGTCAAGTGTCAATTGGATTTGAAAACTGTTTGAAATTTAAACCGTCCAACTGGATAATATCACGTGGTATAGTGTAAACTAAAGTGTAGACCATAGTGTACATATAGCAAGGTTCTTACCAATTGAACTTTGCTATTTGTACACTGATTTTTGACACATTGTTTAACACTTGCATTGTTGTCAAGAGTCAATTGGATTGGTAAACTGTTAGAAATTTTTACTGTCCAACAGGGTAATGTCACATGGTAAGGTGTAAACTAAAGTGTACACCACAGCGTACATGTAACAAGGTCCATACCGATTGAACATTGCTACTTGTAGATTAATTTTTAACACGTTGTTTGACACTTACATTGTTTTCACATGCCAATTGGATGGGAAAACTATTTGAAATTTAATCTTTCCAACAGGGTAATGTCACATGGCAAAGTGCAAACTAAAGTGTACACCATAGTGTACACGTCGCATGGTTATTACCTTGGACTTCGCTATTTGTACACTGATTTTTGACACTTTGTTTGACACTTGCATTGTTGTCAAGTGTCAATTGGATGGAAAACTATTTGAAGTTTAAACTATCCTACGGGGTACTGTCACATGGCAAAGTGTAAACTAAAGTATAAACCATAGTGTACATGTAACAAGGTTCTTACCGATTGAACTTTGCTATTTGTACACTGATTTTTAACACGTTGTTGGACACTTGCACTGTTGCGAAGTGTGAATTGAACAGAAGAATTGTTTGAAATTTAAACTGACCAACAGGGTAATGTCACGTGGCAAAGTTTAAACTAAAGTGTACACCATAGTGTACATATAGGAATGTTCTTACCGATTGAACTTTGCTATTTGTACACTGATTTTTAACACGTTGTTTAACACTTGCATTGTTCTCAAGGGTCAATTGGATGGGAAAACTGATAGAAATTTGTACTGTCCAAGACGGTAATGTCACGTGGTAAAGTGTAAACTAAAGTGTACACCCTAATGTACATGGGACAAGGTCCTTACCGATTGAACATTGCTACTTGTAGACTAATTTTTAACGCGTTGTTTGACACTTACATTGTTTTCACATGTCAATTGGATGGGAAACTGTTTGAAATTTAATCTGTCCAACAGGGTAATGTCACGTGGCAAAGTATAAACTAAAGTGTACACCATAGTGTACATGTCGCAAGGTTATTACCGATTGTACTTCGCTATTTGTACACTGATTTTTGACATGCTGTTTAACACTTTCATTGTTGTCAAGTGTCAACTGGATGGAAAGCTATTTGAAGTTTAAACAGTCCAACAGGGTAATGTCACGTGGTAAAGTGTAAACTAAAGTGTACACTATAGTGTACATGTAGCAAGGTTCTTACCGATCGAACTTTGCTATTTGTACACTGATTTTTGACACGTTGTCTGACACTTGCATTGTTGTCAAGTCTCAATTGGATGGAAAAATTGTTTCAAATTAAAACTGTCCAATAGGGTAATGTTACTTGGCAAAGTGTAAACTAAAGTGCACACCATAGAGTATATGTAGCACAGTCCTTACCAATTGAACTTTGCCATTTATGGATTGATTTTTGACATGTTGTTTGAAACTTGCATTGTTGTCAAGTGTCAATTAGATGAAAAACTATTTGAAATTTAAACTGCCCAACCGGGATATGTCACGTTGAAAAGTGTAGACTAAAGTGTACACCATAGTGAACTTGAAGCAAGGTTCTTATCGATTGAACTTTAGTATTTGTACACTGATTTTTGACACGTTGTTTGGCACTTGCATTGTTGCCAAGAGTCAATTGGATTGGAAAAATTTTTGAAATTTAGACTGTCCAATAGAGTAATGTCGCGTGGCAATGTGTAAACTAAAGTGCGTACACCGTAGTGTACATGTAGGAAGGTTCTTACCAATTGAATTTTGCTCTTTGTACATTGATTTGTAACACATTGTTTGACACTTCTGTTGTTGTCAAGTATCAATTGTATGGGAAAACTATTTGAAATTTAAACTGTCCAACAGGGGATAAGTTGTGTGGCAAAGGGTAAACTAAAGTGTACACCATGGTGCACATGAAGTAAGGTTCTTACCTATTGAACTTTGCAATTTGTACACTAATTTTTGACACGTTGTTTGACACTTGCATTGTTATCGAGTGTCAATTGGGTTAGAAAATTGTTTGAAATTTAAACAGTTCGAAAGGCTAATGTCAAGTTGTAAAGTGTAAACTAAAGTGTACACCAAAGTATACATGTAGCAAGGTTCTTACCGATTGAACTTTGCTATTTGTACACTGATTTTTGACTCGTTGTTTGACATTTGCATAGTTTTCAAGTGTCAATTGGGTGCGAAAATAGTTTAAAATTTAATATGTCCAACAAAGAAATGTCATGTGGCCAAGTGTAAACTAAAGTGCACACAATAGTGTACATATGTAGCAAGGTTCATACCGATTGAACTTTGCTATTTGTACACTAATTTTTGACACGTTGCTTAACACTTACATTGTTGTCTAGCGTCAATTGAGTGGGAACTTATTGACATTTACATTGTCCAACAGGGTAATGTCAAGTGGCAATGTGTAAACTAAAGTGTACTCCATAGTGTACATGTAGCAATGTTCTTATCGATTGAACTTTGCTATCTGTACACTAATTTTTGACTCGTTGTTAGACACTTGCATTGTTGTCAAGTGTCAATTGGATGGGAAAACTGTTTGAAATTTAAACTGTCCAACAGTGTGTGTGACGTCACTTGATAAAGTGTAAACCAAAGTGTACACCATTGTGTACATGAAGCAAGGTTCTTACCGATTGAACTTTGCGATTTGTACATCAATTTTTGACATGGTGTTTGACACTTGCATTTCTTACCGATTGAAGTTTTCTATTTACACATTGATTTTTGACATGTCGTTTAACATTTGCATTGTTGTCAAGTGTCAATTGCATGGAAAACTGCTTTAAGTTTAAACTATCCAACGGGGTAATGTCACGTGGCTAAGTGTAAACTAAAGTGTACACCATAGTGTACATGTTGCAAAGTTCTTACAGATTGAACTTTGCTATATGTACACTAATTTTTGACACGTTGTTTAACACTTGCATTGTTGTCAAGAGTCAATTGGATTGGGAAACTGTTTGAAATTTAAACTGTCCAACAGGGTAATGTCACATGGCAAAGTGTAAACTAAATTATGTACACATAATGTACATGTAGCAAGGTTCTTACCGATTGAACTTTGCTATTTGTACACTAATTTTTGACACGTTGTTTGACATTTGTATTCTTGTCAAGTGTCAATTGGGTGCGAAAATAGTTTGAAATTTAAAATGTCCAACGGGGAAATGTCATGTCGCTAAGTGTAAACTAAAGTGGACACAATAGTGTACACATGTAGCAAGGTTCTTACCGATTGAACTTTGCTATTTGTACACTTATTTTTGACACGTTGCTTAACACTTCGATTGTTGTCAAGTGTCAATTGGGTCGTAAAACTTATTAAAATGTAAATTGTCCAACAGGGTAATGTCAAGTGGCAATGTGTAAACTAAAATGTACTCAATAGTGTACATGTAGCAAGGTTCTTACCGATTGAACTTTGCTATTTGTACACTAATTTTTGATACGTTGTTAGACACATGCATTGTTGTCAAGTGTCAATTGGTTGGGAAAACTGTTTGAAATTTAAACTGTCCAACAGTGTAATGTCACATGGCAAAGTGTTAACCAAAGTGTACACCATTGTGTACATGAAGCTGGGTTCTTACAAATTGAACTTTGCTATTTGTACACCAATTTTTGACATGGTGTTTGACACTTGCATTTCTTATCGATTGAAGTTTGCTATTTACACATTGATTTTTGACACGTTGTTTGGCAATTGCATTGTTGTCAAGTGTCAATTGCATGGAAAACTGTTTGAAGTTTAAACTATCCAACGAGGTAATGTCACGTGGCAAAGTGTAAACTAAAGTGTACACCATAGTGTACATGTTGTAAGGTTCTTACCGATTGAACTTTGCTATTTGTACACTGATTTTTGACACGTTGTTTGACCCTTGCAATGTTGTCAAGAGTCAATTGGATTGGAAAACTATTTGAAATTTAAATTGTCCAACAGGGTAATGTCACATGGCAAAGTGTAAACTAAAGTGTACACCATAGTGTACATGTAGCAGGGTTCTTACCGATTGAAGTTTGCTATTTGTACACTATTTTTGACACATTGTTTGGCACTCACATTGTTGTCAAGTGTCAATTGGATGGGAAAACTATTTGAAATTTATACTGTCAAATGGGGTAATGTTATGTGGCAAAGTATAAACTAAAGTGTACGCCACAGTGTACATGCAACAAGGTCCTTACCAATTGAACATTGCTGCTCGTACACTGATTTTTAACAGGTTGTTTGACACTTACATTGTTTTCAAATGTCAATTGGATGGGAAAACTATTTGAAGCTTACGCTGTCCAACAGGATAATGTCACGTCACAAAGTGTAAACTAAAGTGTACACCATAGTGTACATGTAGCAAGGTTCTTACCGATAGAACTTTACTATATGTACACTGATTTTTGAGACCCTTTTTGACCTTTGCATTGTTGTTAAGTGTCAATTGGATGGAAAAACTATTTGAAATTTATACTTTCCAATAGGGTAATATCATGTGGCAAAGTGGAAACTAAAGTGTACACCATAGTGTATATGTAACAAGGTCCTTACCGATTGAACATTGCCTTGTAGACTAATTTTTAACACGTTGTTTTACACTTACAATGTTTTCAAATGTCAATTGGATGGGAAATCTGTTAGAAATTTAATCTGTCCAACAGGGTAATGTCACGTGCCAAAATGCAAACTAAAGTGTACACCATAGTGTACATGTCGCAATGTTCTTATCGATTAAACTTTGCTACTTGTGCACTGATTTTTGACACATTGCTTAACACTTGCATTGTTGTCAAGTGTTGATTGGATTGGTAAGCTGTTTGAAATTTAAACCATCTAACAGGGTAATGTCACGTGGCAAAGTGTAAACTAAAGTATATACACATAGTGCACATGTAGCAAGGTTCTTACCGATTGAACTTTCCTATTTGTATACTAATTTTTGAGACGTTGTTTGACATTTGCATTGTTGTCAAGTGTCAACTGGGTGCGAAAACAGTTTGAAATTTAAATTGTCCAACGGGGAAAAGTCATGTGGCCAAGTGTAAACTAAAGTGGACACAATAGTGTACATATGTAGCAAGGTTCTTACCGATTGAATTTGGCTATTTGTACACTTATTTTTGACATGTTCCTTGTCACATGGATTGTTTTCAAGTGTCAATTGGGTGGGAAAACTTGTTGAAATTTAAATTGTCCAATAGGGTAATGTCAAGTGGCAATGTGTAAGCTAAACTGTACTCCATAGTGTACATGTCGCAAGGTTCTTACCGATTGAACTTTGTTATTTGTACACTGATTTTTGACACGTTGTTAGACACATGCATTGTTGTCAAGTGTCAATAGGTTGGGAAAATTGTTTGAAATTTAAACTGTTCAACAGTGTAACGTCACGTGGCAAAGTGTTAACCAAAGTGTACACCATTGTGTACATGAAGCTGGGTTATTACTGATTGAACTTTGCGATACCAATTTTTGACATGGTGTTTAGCACTTGCATTTCTTACCGATTGAAGTTTGCTATTTACACATTGATTTTTGACACGTTGTTTGACAATTGCATCGTTGTCAAGTGTCAGTTGCATGGAAAACTGTTTGAAGTTTAAACTATCCAACGGAGTAATGTCACGTGGCAAAGTGTAAACTAAAGTGTACACCATAGTGTACATGTTGCAAGATTCTTACCGATTGAACTTTCCTATTTGTACACTAATTTTTGACACGTTGTTTGACACGTGCATTGTTGTCAAGAGTCAATTGGATTGGAAAATTGTTTGAAATTTAAATTGTCCAACATGGTAATGTCACATGGTAAAGTGTAAACTAAAGTGTACACCATAGGGTACATGTAGCAAGGTTCTTACCGATTGAACTTTGCTATTTGTACACTAATTTTTGACACATTATTTGACACTCGCATTGTTGTCAAGTGTCAATTGGATGGGAAAATTGTTTGAAATTTATACTGTCAAATGCGGTAATAATGTCACGTGTCAAAGTGTAAACAAAAGTGTACACCACAGTGTACATGCAACAAGGTCCTTACCAATTGAACATTGCTGCTCGTACACTGATTTTTAACAGGTTGTTTGACACTTACATTGTTTTCAAATGTCAATTGGATGGGAAAACTATTTGAAGCTTACGCTGTCCAACAGGATAATGTCACGCCGCAAAGTGTAAACTAAAGTGTACACCATAGTGTACATGTAGCAAGGTTCTTATCGATTGAACTTTACTATTTGTACACTGATTTTTGACACTCTTTTTGACACTTGCATTGTTGTTAAGTGTCAATTGGATGGGAAAACTATTTGAAATTTATGCTTTCCAATAGGGTAATATCACGTGGTAAAGTGTAAACTAAAGTGTACACCATAGTGTACATGTAACAAGGTCCTTACCGATTGAACATTGCCTTGTAGACTAATTTTTAACACGTTGTTTTACACTTACATTGTTTTCAAATGTCAATTGGATGGGAAACTTGTTAGAAATTTAATCTGTCCAATAGGGTAATGTCACATCGCAAAGTGAAAACTGAAGTGTACACCTTAGTGTACATGTCGCAAGGTTCTTACCGATTAAACTTTGCTAATTGTACATAGATTTTTGACACTTACATTGTTGTCAAGTGTCAATTGGTTTGGAAAACTGTTTTAAATTTAAACTATTGAACAGGGATATGTCGCATGGCAAAGTTTAAACTGAAATGTACACCACAGTATACATGATGCAAGGTTCTTACCGATTGAAATTTGCTATTTGTACACAGATTTTAGTCACATTGTTTGACACTTGAATTGTTATCAAGTGTCAATTGGATAGGAAAACTATTTGAAACTTAAATTGTACAACAAGGTAACGTTACGTTGCAATGTGTAAATTAAAGTATGTACACCATAGTGTACATGCAGCAAGGTTCTTACCGATTGAACTTTGCTATTTGTACACTGATTTGTGACACGTTGTTTGACACTTTCATCGTTGTGAAGTGTCAATTGGATAGGAAAACTATTTGAAATTTAAAGTCTCCAATAGGGATATGTCATGTGGCAAAGGGTAAACTAAAGTATACACCATAGTGTAAATGAAGAAAGGTTCTTACCGATTGAACTTTGCTATTTGTACACTAATTTTTGATACGTTGTTTGACACTTTCATCGTTGTTAAGGGTCAATTGGGTGGGGAAACTGTTTGAAATTAAAATAGTCCAACAGCGCAATGTCAAGTGGCAAAGTGTAAACTAAAGTGTACACCATAGTGTAAATGTAGCAAGGTTCTTACTGTTTGAACTTTGCTATTTGTACACTAATTTTTGACATGTTGTTTGACTCTTGTATTGTTGTCAAGTGTCAATTGGGTAGGAAAATTGTTTGAAATTTATACTCTCCGATAGGTTAATGTCAAGTGGCAAAGTGTAAACTAAAGTATACACCGTAGTGTACATGTAGCAAGGTTTTTACCGATTTAACTTTGCTATTTGTACACTGATTTTTGACACGTTGTTTGACATTTACATTGATGTCAAGTGTCAATTGAGTGGGAAAACTATCTAAAATTTAAATTGTCCAACTGGGTAATGTCAAGTGGCAATGTGTAATCTAAAGTGTGCTCCATAGTGTACATGTAGCATGGTTATTACCGATTTAACTTTGCTATTTGTACACTAATTTTTGACACGTTGTTAGACACTTACATTATTGTCAAGTGTCAATTGGATGGAAAAACTGTTCGAAATTGAAACTGTCCAACAATGTAACGTCTCATGGCAAAGTGTAAACCAAAGTGTACACCATTGTGTACATGAAGCAAGGTTCTTACTGATTGAACTTTACTATTTGTACACCAATTTTTGACAAGGTGTTTAACACTTGTACTTCTTATCGATTAAAGTTTGCTATTTGTACTTGCATTGTTGTCAAGTGTCAATTTTATTGAAAATTGTTAAAAGTTTAAACTATCCAACGGAGTAACGTCACGTGGCAAAGTGTAAACCAAAGAGTACACCATAGTGTACATGTAGCAAGGTTCTTTTCGATTGAACTTTGCTATTTGTACACTATTTTTTAACAAGTTGTTTGACACTTGCATTGTTGTCTAGTGTCAATTGGATGGGAAAATTGTTTGAAATTTGAACTGTCCAACTGGGTAATGTCACGTGGCAAAGTGTTAACTAAAGTGTACAGCATAGTGTACATGTAGCACGGTCCTTACCAATTGAACTTTGCTATTTATACATTGATTTTTGACACATTGCTTGACACTTGCATTGCTGTCAAGTGTCAATTGGATGGAAAACTGTTTGAAATTTAAATTGTCCAACAGGGACATGTCACGTGGAAAAGTGTAAACTAAAGTGTACACCATAGTATACATGAAGCAAGGTTCTTATTGATTGAACTTTACTATTTGTACACTAATTTTTGACACGTGTTTTGACATTTGCATTGTTGCCAAGAATATTTTTGCCAAGGGTCAATTGGATTGGAAAACTATTTAAAATTTAAACTGTCCAACAGGGTAATCTCACTTGGCAAATGGTAAACTAAAGTGTACACGATAATGTACATGTAGCCAGGTTCTTACCGATTGAACATTGCTATTTGTAAATTAATTTTTGACACGTTGTTTGACACTTGCATTGTTGTCAAGTGTTAATTGGATGGAAAAATTGTTTGAAATTTAAACTGTCCAACAGGCTAATGTCACGTGACAAAGTGTAAACTAAATTGTACACCATAGTGTACATGTCTCAAGGTTCTTATCGATTGAACTTTACTATTCGTACACTGATTTTTGACATGTTTGACACTTGCATTATTGTCAAGTGTCAATTGGATGGGAAAACTGTTTGAAACTTAAACTGCCCAACAGGGTAATGTCACGTGATAAAGTGTAAACTGAAGTGTACACCATAGTGTACATGTATCACGGTCTTTGCCAATTGAACCTTGCTATTTGTACACTAATTTTTAACATGTTGTTTGGCACTTACATTGTTGTCAAGTGTCAACTCGATGGGAAAACCGTTTGAAATTTAAACTGTCCCACAGGCTAATGTCAAGTGACAAAGTGTAAACTAAAGTGTATACTATAGTGTACATGTCTCAAGGTTCTTAACGATTGAACTTTGCTATTTGTACACTGATTTTTGACACGTTATTTGACACTTGCATTGTTATCAAGTGTCAATTCGATGGGAAAACTATTTGAAATTTAAACAGTCTAACAGTGTGATGTCACGTGATAAAGTGTAAACCAAAGTGTACACCATTGTGTACTTGATTGAACTTTGCTATTTGTACACCAATTTTTGACATGGTTTTTGACACTTGTAATTCTTACCGATTTAAGTTTGCTATTTATACATTGATTTTTGAAACGCTGTTTGACACTTGCATTGTTGTCAAATGTCAATTGGATAGAAAACTATTTGAAGTTTAAACTATCCAACGGGGTAATGTGACGGGTCAAAGTGTAAACTAAAGTGTTCACCATAGTTTCCATGTATCAAGGTTCTTATCGATCAAACTTTGTTATTTGTACACTGATTTTTAACATGTTGTTTGATACTTGCATTGTTGTCAAGTCTCAATTGGATGAAAAAATTGTTTGAAATTTAAACTGTCCAACAGTGTATTGTCAGGTGGCAAAGTGTAAACCAAAGTGTACACCATAGTGTGCATGTACCACGGTCCTTACCAACTGAACTTTTCTATTTATACATGTATTTTTGACACGTTGTTTGACACTTGTATTGTTGCCAAGTGTCAATTGGATGGAAAACTGTTTGAAATTTAAACTGTCCAACAGGGACATGTCACGTGGAAAAGTGTAAACTAAAGTGTACACCATAGTGTACGTGAAGTAAGGTTCTTATCGATTGAACTTTGCTATTTGTACACTGATTTTTGACACGTTGTTTGACACTTGCATTGTTGCCAAGGGTCAATTGGATTGGAAAACTGTTTGAAATTTAAACTGCCCAACAGGGTAATGTCACGTGGCAAATGGTAAATTAAAGTGTACACCATAGTGTACCTGTAGCCAGGTTCTTACCGATTGAAATTTTCTATTTGTACATTGATTTTTGACACGTTGTTTGACACTTGCATTATTGTCAAGTGTTAATTGGATGGGAAAATTGTTTGAAATTTAAACTGTCCAACCGGCGAATGTCACGCGACAAAGTGTAAACTAAATTGTACACCATAGTGTACATGTCTCAAGGTTCTTACCGATTGAACTTTACTATTCATACACTGATTTTTGACACGTTGTTTGACACTTGCATTATTGTCAAGTGTCAATTGGAGGGGAAAACTGTTTGAAACTTAAACTGCCCAACAGGGCAATGTCATGTGATAAAGTGTAAACTGAAGTGTATACCATAGTGTACATGCAGCACGGTCCTTACCAATTGAACTTTGCTATTTGTACACTAATTTTTAACATGTTGTTTGGCACTTGCATTGTTGTCAAGAGTCAACTCGATGGGAAAACTGTTTGAAATTTAAACTGTCCCACAGGCTAATGTCACGTGACAAAGTGTAAACTAAAGTGTACACCATAGTGTACATGTCTCAAGGTTCTTAACCATTGAACTTTGCTATTTGTACATTGATTTTTGACACGATGTTTGACAATTGCATTGTTTTCAAGTGTCAATTCGTTGGGAAAACTATTTGAAATTTAAACTGTCCAACAGGGTAATGTCACATAACAAAGTGTAAGCTATTACCGATTGAACTTTGATATTTGAAATCTAATTTGTGACACGTTGTTTGACACTTGCATTGTTGTCAAGTGTCAATTGGATGGAAAAACTATTTGAAATTTAAACTCTCCAAAAGGGACATGTCGTGTGGCAAAGGGTAAACTAAAGTGTACACCATTGTGTACATGAAGCAAGGTTCTTACCGATCGAACTTCGCTATTTGTACACTGATTTTTGACTCGTTGTTTGACACTTGCATTTTTGACAAGTGTCAATTAGATGGAAAAATTGTTTGAAATTTAAACTGTCCAATAGGGATATATCGTGTGGCAAAAGGTAAACTAAAGTGTACCCCATAGTGTACATGAAGTATGATTCTTACCGATTGAACTTTGCTATTTGTACACTGATTTTTGACACGTTGTTTGACACTTTCATTGTTGTTAAGTGTCAATTGGGTGAGAAAACTGTTTAAATTTTAAAATGTACGATAGGGTAATGTCATGGGACAAAGTATAAACTAAAGTGTACACCATAGTGTACATGTACCAAGGTTCTTACCGTTTGAACTTTGCTATTTGTACACTGATTTTTAACACGTTGTTTGATATTTGCATTGTAGTCATGTGTTAATTAGGTGGGAAAATTATTTGAAATTTGTACTGTACGATGGGGTAATGTTAAGTGGCAAAGTGTAAACTAAAGTGTACACCGTAGTGCACATGTAGCAATGTTCTTACTGATTGAACTTTTCTATTTGTTCACTGATTTTTGACACGTTGTTTGACACTTGCATTGTTGTCGAGTGTCAGTTCGGTGGAAAAACTATTTGAAATTTAAATAGTCAATGTCAAGTGGCAAAGTGTAAACTAAAGTGTACACCAGAGTATAGATGCAGCAAGGTTCTTATCGATTGAACTTTGCTATTTCTACACTGATTTTTGACACGTTGTTTGACCCTTACATTGTTGTCAAGTGTCAATCGGATGGGAAAGATTTTTGAAATTTGAACTACCCAATGGGGTAGTGTCACGTGGCAAACTGTAAACTAAAGTGGACACCGTAGTGTACATGTAGCACGGTCCTTACCAATTGAACTTTGCAATTTGTATAGTGATTATTGACACGTTGTTTGACACTTGCATTGTTGTCAAGTGTCAATTGGATAGGAAAACTTTTTGAAATTTAAACTGTCCAACAGAGTAATGTCACTTGGCAAAATGTAAACTAAAGTATGTACACATAGTGTACCTGTAGCAAGGTTCTTACCAATTGAACTTTGCTATTTGTACAGTGATTTTTGACATGTTGTTTGACATTTACATTGGTGTCAAGTGTCAATTGGATGGGAAAATAGTTTGAAATTTTAAATGTCCAATAGGGAAATGTCATGCGGCCAAGTGTAAATAAAAGTGTACACAATAGTTTACATATGTAGCAAGGTTCTTACCGATTGAACTTTTCTATTTGTACACTGATTTTTGACACGTTGCTTGACACTTGCATTGTTGTCAAGTGTTAATTAGGTGGAAAAATGGTTTGAAATTTAAAATGTCCAACAGGGAAATGTCATGCGGCCAAGTGTAAACAAAAGTGTACACAATAATGTATATATGTAGCAAGGTTCTTACAGATTGAACTTTGCTATTTGTACACTGATTTTTGACACGTTGCTTGAAACTTGCATTGTTGTCAAGTGTCAATTGGGTGGGAAAATTGTTTGAAATTTAAACTGTCCAACAGGGTAATGTCAAGTGGCAATGTGTGAACTAAAGTGTACTCCATAGTGTACATGTAGCAATGTTCTTACCGATTGAACTTTGCTATCTGTGCACTAATTTTTTACTCATTGTTTGACACTTGCATTGTTGTCAAGTGTCAATTGGATAAGAAAACTGTTTGAAATTTAAACTGTCCAATAGTGTGACGTCACGTGACAAAGTGTAAACCAAAGTGTACACCATTGTGTACATGAAGTAAGGTTCTTACCGATTGATTTTGACACGTTATTTGATACTTACATTATTGTCAAGTGTCAATTGGGTGGGAAAATAGTTTGAAAATTTAACTGTCCAACTGGGTAATGTCACGTGACGAAGTGTAAACTAAAGTGTACTCCATAGTGTGCTTGCCGCAAGGTTCTTACCGATTGAACTTTGCTATTTATACACTGATTTTTGACACATTGTTTGACACTTGCATTGTCTCTCAAGTGTCAATTGGATGGAAAATTGTTTGAAATTTAAACTATCCAATAGAGATATGTCACGTGGTAAAGTGTAAACTAAAGTGTACACCATAGTGTACATGAAGCAAAGTTCTTACCGATTGAACTTTGCTATTTGTACACTGATTTTTGACACGTTGTCTAACACATGCGTTGTTGTCAAGTCTCAATTGGATGGGAAAACTATTTGAAATTTAAATTGTCCAACAGGGTAATGTCACGTGGTAAAGTGTAAATTAAAGTGTACACCATAGTTTACATGTAGCAATGTTCTTACTGATTGAACTTTGCTATTTGTACACTGATTTTGTACACGTTGTTTGACGCTTGAATTCTTGTCAAGTGTCAATTGGATGGGAAAATTACTTGAAACTTAAACTGTCCAACAGGGTAATGTCACTTGACAAAGGGTGGACTAAAGTGTACACCTTAGTGTACATGTAGTAAGCTTTGTACCAATTGAACTTCATTATTTGTACACTAATTTTTCACACGTTGTTTGACAATTGCATTTCTTACCAATTAAACTTTGCTATTTGTACATCGATTTTTAACACGTTGTTTGACACTTGCATTATTTTCAAATGTCAATTGGATGGGAAAACTGTTTGAAATTTAAACTGTCCAATGGGGTAATGTCATGTGGAAAATGTAAACTAAAGTGTACACCATAGTGTACATGTAGCAAGGTTATTACCAATTGAACTTTGCTATTTGTACACTGATTTTGGACATGTTGTTCACACTTGACAAAATGCAAGTGTCAATTGGATGGGAAACCTGTTTGAAATTTAAACTGCCTAACAGGGTGCCAAAGTGTAAACTAAAGTATACATTATAATGTACGTGTAGTAAGGTCCTTAACGATTGAACTTTACTATTTGTACATAGATTTTTAACTCTTTGTTTGACACTTGCATTGCTGTCAAGTGTAAATTGGATAGGAAATCTTTTTGAAAATTAAACTGCACAATAGGGTAATGTCACCTGGCAAAGTGTAAACTAAAGTGTACAACATAGTGTTCAAGTAGCACGGTCCTTACCGATTGAACTTTGCTATTTGTACACTAATTTTTGACACGTTGTTTAACACTTTCATTGTTGTCAGGTGCCAGTTGGATCGGAAAATAGTTTGAAATTTAAACTGTCCAAGAGGGTAATGTCATGGGGCAAAGTGTAAGCTAAAGTGTGTACACCATAGCGTACATATATCAATGTTCTTACCGATTGACCTTTGCTATTTGTACACTGATTTTTGACACGTTGTTTGACACTTACGTTGTTGTCAAGTGTCAATTGGATGGGAAAACTTTTAGAAATTTAAACTGTCCAGCAGGGTAATGTCACGTGGTAAAGTGCAAGCTAAAGTGCATACCATAGTCTACACGTCGCAAGGTTCTTGTCGATTGAACTTAGGTGTTTGTACACTAATTTTAAACACATTGTTTGACATTTGCATTTCTTAGCAATTGAATATTATTATTTGTACACTGATTTTTGACACGTTATTTGACACTTGCATTGTTGTCAAGTGTCAACTGGATGGGAAAATTGTTTGAAATCTAAACTGTCCAATAGGGTAATGTCACGTGGCAATGTGTAAGTTAAAGTGTACACCATAGTGTACATGTAGGAAGGTTCTCACCAATTGAACTTTTCTATTTGCACACTGATTTTTGACACGTCGTTTGACACTTGCATTATTGTCTAGGGTCAATTGGGTGCGAAAACTATTTGAAATTTAAACTGTCCAACAGGTTAATGTCAAGTGGCAAAGTGTAAACTAAAGTGCATACCATAGTGTACATGTCGCAAGGTTCTTGTTGATTGAACTTAGGTATTTATGCACTGATTTTAAACACGTTGTTTGACATTTGCATTTCTTACCAATTGAACTTTGTTATTTGTACACTATTTTTTGACAAGTTGTTTGACACTTGCATTGTTGTCAAGTGTCAATTGGATGGAAAAATTGTTTGAAATTTAAACTGTCCAATAGGATAATGTCACGTGGCAACGTGTAAACTAAAGTGTACACCTAGTGTACATGTAGGAAGGTTCTCACCAATTGAACTTCACTATTTGTATACTAATTTTTGACACGTTGTTTGCTTTCAACTGTCAATTGGATGGGAAAACTGTTCGAAATTTAAACTGTCCAATAGGGTAATGTCACGTGGAAAAGTGTAAACTAAAGTGTACACCACAGTATACATGTCGCAAGGTCCTTATCGATTGAACTTTGCTATGTGTACACTGATTTTTGACACATTGTATGTCACTTGATTGTTGTCAAGTGTCAATTGGAGGTGAAAACAACTTGAAATTTAAACTATGAAGTAGGGTAATGTCACGTAGCAAAATGTAAACAAAAGTGTACGCCATAATGCACTTGTCGCGTGGTTATTACCGATTGAACTTTGTTATTTGTACACTAATTTTCGACACGTTGTTTGACACTTGTAGTGTTTTCAAGTGTTTAATAGAATGGGAAAACTGTTTTAAATTTAAACTGTCTAATAGGGTAATGTCACGTGACAAAGTGTAAACTAAAGTGTACACAATAGTGTACATGTAGCAAGGTTCTTTCCGATTGAACTTCACTATTTGTAAATTGAATTTTGACACATTGTTTGACACTTGCATTGCTGTCAAGTGTCAATTGGATGGGAAAACTATTTGAAATTTAAATTGTCTAATAGGGTAATGTCACGTGGTAAAGTGTAAACCAAAGCGTACACCATATTTTACTTGTCGCAAGGTTCTTACCGATTGAACTTTGCTATTTGTAAACTGATTTTTGACTTGTTAGTTAACACTTGCATTGTTGTCAAGTGTCAATTGGAGGCGAAAACTATTTGAAATTTAAGCTTTCAAACAGGGTAATGTCACGTGGTAAAGTGTAAACTAAAGTGCGCACCATAGTGTACGTGTAACAAGGTTCTTACCGATTGAACTTTGCCATTTATAAAGTGATTTTTGACACGTTGTTTGACACTTGTAATATTGTGTAGTGTCAATTGCACGGAAAAAATTCTTAAATTTTAAATGTCCAACAGGGTAATGTCACGTGGCAATGTGTAAATTAATGTGTACACCATAGTGTACATGTAGCAAGGTTCTTAGCGATTGAACATTGCTCTTTGTACACTAATTTTTGACACATTTTTTGACACTTGCATTGTTGTCAAGTGTTAATTGGATGGGAAAATTGTTTGAAATTTAAACTGTCCAATAGGCATATATCACTTGGCAAAGTGTAAACTAAAGTGTGTACACCATAGTGTACATGAAGCAAGGTTCTTACCGATTGAACTTTGCTATTTGTACACAAATTTTTAACACGCTGTTTAACACTTGCATTGTTCTCAAGTGTCAATTCGATGGTAAAACTGTTTGAAATTTAAACTGTCCAACTGGGTAATTTCACATGACGGAGTGTGTGCACTATAGTGTACATGTCTAAAGGTTCTTACCGATTGAACTTTTCTATTTGTACGATGTCCTCGACACGTTGTTTGACACTTGCATTGTTGTCAAGTGTCAATTGGATGGAAAATTATTTGAAATTTAAACTGTCCAATAGGGTAATGTCACGTGGCAATGTGTAAACTAAAGTGTACGCCATAGTGTACATGTAGGAAGGTTCTCAGCAATTGAACTTCACTAGTTGTACACTGATTTTTGACACTAGCATTGTTATCAACCGTCAATTGGATGGGAAAACTGTTCGAAATTTAAACTGTCCAATAGGGTAATGTCACATGGAAAAGTGTAAACTAAAGTGTACACCACAATGTACATGTCGCAAGGTCCTTATCGATTGAACTTTGCTATTTGTACACTGATTTTTGACACATTGTATGACACTAGTATTGTTGTCAAGTGTCAATTGGATGGGAAAACTGTTTGAAATTTAATCTTTCTAGCAGGGTAATGTCACATGGTAAAGTGTAAACTGATATGTATGCCATAGTGTACATGTAGCATGGT
Organism: Olea europaea var. sylvestris; assembly: GCF_002742605.1. Taxonomy (NCBI): domain Eukaryota; kingdom Viridiplantae; phylum Streptophyta; class Magnoliopsida; order Lamiales; family Oleaceae; genus Olea; species Olea europaea. The sequence goes on along the minus strand of NW_019263050.1, from coordinate 51 downwards.
CCTTACCGATATAACTTTGTTATTTGTACACTGATTTTTGACACGTTGTTT
>NW_019263049.1:40493-41719 GCF_002742605.1 Olea europaea var. sylvestris | reverse complement strand
GTAACATTAGTAAGGTAACCAAAGAAAGAGTACTGTTGAATTATGCCAATCAAAAAGGTTACTAGATTGATAATGGAAAGGTAATTCACAAAAACATTCTATGCACCCTGACTAGGTCTACCATTTCTGGTTTAGGACTCCTTTCGTTAATACATGATATATGTATAAAAGCAGGTGTCGTGGTACAATCATCTAAAGAGATAGTACATCCCATATTAGCTCTCATACAAGCCATAGGTAAAAGGTTTTTGAGTCATCAGGGATCATCAAGTGCTTATCAGACACCTCAGGTACCTTCTCTACCTCCACCAGTAAGAGAAACTAGTAATGACATCACTAGTCAACTTCAAGCCATTCACTTGCAAATGACGCAAAGGCAGGAAGGAATGCAACTGTAATTGAATCAAATGTAGAACTCAATGTACAACCAGAATCTACTATCAGAATGAGTTCAACAAATCTTTAGCATCCATGTTCCCTGATCAGACTTTTCCTTAACCACCATTATTCCCATGTCATTCACACAATCCAGCTTCACCAAACCAAGACGCCAACGATGATGAAGATAATTATTGTCTTCCTTCGAGTAAGTTATCTCCCTTGTCTTTAATTTTGCATTGAGGACAATGTTTAGTTTAAGTTTGAGGGTGTACTTTAACTTAGTTGTTTATATTAGTTAATAGTTTGTGTGTGATTTTTATTTTTTTTTCTTTTCTTGTATTTTATGTGTGATTAAGTTTGAACCATGAAAAAAATTCTATGCTGTTGCATGCTTGTGTGAGTTAGTTAGTCTTGCTGGCCATAATGCATATATTTGAGAAATCATATTAGTTTGTAAATTGTAAATATGTTATGTGCTTTAATTAAGTTTTTGCTTATTCTCATAAAACATTAATATAACGATGAATATAAGTTAAGTTAAAGTTGTGCAGGAAATAAGTTGATTCATATATGGCTTAAGTTGAATTAGTAGCCCTAGATGCTAAATCAAAGCAATCACTAAAAATCTTATATCCTTAACCTAATCTAGTATAGTTTGGGTTGGTTGAGCTATTGTAAGGAAACTTGGAGATAGATGTGGATTTAGTGTGAGCTATATAGTGTGTAGATTGTCTCAGACCAATGGGATGGAAATTGGATGAGAACCTTAAAGTAAAGGCTGATTTTTCAAGAATAAGTATTTAGTAAAGGGCATTGCACTAATCACTACATCGAAGGAAAAAAAA
>NW_019263049.1:28272-28676 GCF_002742605.1 Olea europaea var. sylvestris | reverse complement strand
TCTCCTCTTAAAATCAATTCCTTGCAATTTAATTCTAATTTAGGCAGACTAGTCCTTTCAACTTCCATCCAGATTTTATTTCGAAAGTCTGAAAATTTTGTTCTCTATATATTTTATGCAGGTGAGATTATACTTTACAGTTTAGAATGTTGATTTGAAATTCTGCGAAAAGGATCACAGAAGTCAATCACACAAAAATAGTGAAATTTAAATAAATTCACGTGATCATTATATTTTTGGGCAAATATCACAATTCGATCAGTTTTATAATCAGTTTAAAAATTATTGGGATAATCACGAAATTTTCAATTGGAAGTCTGCTCTCAATTAAATTCAATTAACTTCTTTGATTATAATGTGAGTATGTGATAGGACCACCTGGACATATCATAAATCATACCATA
>NW_019263049.1:18766-19195 GCF_002742605.1 Olea europaea var. sylvestris | reverse complement strand
TTACGAGTCCGATCTTTGAGCCTCTTGTTTGGGGATTTATAGACCACAATTTCTCTTGATATGTCTTCGTAAGACAGAATGGGCTCAAGAACAGGTTGGGACAGCAACATCACTTGGCTTCACAAACTCCATCGCACTGCTCTGGTAAAGTACTTCCAGAACTTTCTGCCTTACCTTGCTTTCGAATGTTTCCTTCAACCATTTTTATCTGTAGTAAGTAGCTTAAAGCCTGAACGTAGAGAATATAGAGAGAAAATTAAGGAAGAAGGTTGTGGAATGTGAAGAGATTAGTCCTAGGAGTGATTCAGAAAAGGGAAATTATTTTTCAAATATAAGGTAATTGTACACAGGTAACTGCAATTATAGAACGTGAATGAGGAAGTTAATTTAAAATTGTTTTACAACGGTTATTATGTAAATGTCCCATTA
>NW_019263049.1:9361-9560 GCF_002742605.1 Olea europaea var. sylvestris | reverse complement strand
TTTTTTCCCTTTTCTTCTTTTATACACTTAATTCATCCAATCCTGGTTTTGAACAATAATATTATAACATCGTCAGTATATTCTCCAGTGGGATCAAACTACAAGCTTGATCTTTGAGCCTCTTGTTCAACAGCGGCTTGATTTACGAGTCCGATCTTTGAGCCTCTTGTTTGGGGATTTATAGACCACAATTTCTCTT
>NW_019263049.1:0-708 GCF_002742605.1 Olea europaea var. sylvestris | reverse complement strand
CATTCTTTTTTAGATAATCTAAAAATTCTCCCTTTAAATATTCTCCACCTCGATCTGATCTCAGCGTGAGAATAATTTTACCAGTCTATTTCTCTACTTCAAGTTTGAATTTCTTGAACTTTTATGTTTGAATTTCATCAGATACACAACCATATCTAGAATGATTATTAGTGAATGTGATAAAGTAAGAGAAACCACCTCTGGTAGTTATTGACATGGGTCCACGTACATCAGTATGTATTAGTCTCGGCAATTCTGTGGTTCTTTCTCCTTTTCCAGTAAAAGGGAACTTCGTCATTTTGACTAACAGGCACGACTCACATTTGTCAAATGATTCAAAATCAGTTGACCCCAAGTATCCATCTTTATGTAACTTGGAAATGCGTTTGTCGTTAATATGACTCAGTCTGCAATGCCAGAGGTATGCATTATTCAGATTATCACTTTTATGCCTTTTATTTTCTATATTCATAATAGACGACTCAGCGTCAAGAATATAAATTCCATTTTGCAACACACCACAACCATAAAAGATTTCATCTTTATAAAAGGAACAACGATTGTTCTTAATATTAATTGAAAAATCATTCATGTCCAAACACGAAATAGAAATAATGTTTTTAGAAATGGCGGGAACAAAATAGCAATTTTCTAATTCTAATACTAAGCCCGAAGGCAGTGGTAAGAAGTATGTCCCTACAGCTAATG
>NW_019263048.1:0-19320 GCF_002742605.1 Olea europaea var. sylvestris | reverse complement strand
CAAATTAATTTTTTCTTGAGTCCATAATTCGCCATTTATTATGAGCTTCAGAATGAATCCAATATTGGTAGAGTAATTCTAACTCTTTCAATAGTTAACTATTTGGCCCATTTAATATGGTATAAAATAATTTGATATTTTTTTTTTCCAATTTGGTCCCTCAACTAATAAGATAACTATAGAGATAATCAATTAACTTGCATAAGAACTTAACCAAACATTGTATTCCTATTAAATGGCAAATAAAAATATATGCGAATTTAAGTTAAAAATTCGGGATTCTACAGCTTTCAACTTTTCTTTTATCAATTTCACATTTTTAGACGTCATTTGAACCAATTCAGGGCCTACTAACTTTCTCTTACCAGCTTTATCCCAATAAATTGGTGTTCTACACTTTCATCCATATAAAGCTTCAAAAGGAGCCATTTCTATACTAGAGTGGTAGCTGTTATTGTAAACAAACTCCATCATGAAACAATTGACCCAAGTTTTAAATGTCTCAAAGATCAATATATGATATTCCCAGCTTTCATTTTACCAAATCTTAGAAAAAATTATCTAATTTCCAATTTGAAGTTCAAGATGCTACTTTCATATTCTTCAAAACTTCATCCTATGTCCTGATTTGAACTATTCTCTTATCAAAGTCTTTCTTTGCAATAATTGGCTTAATAACTTTTTTTTGCATCTTCATCCCAATAAACAAGTATCGAAAATATGCCAATATCATATATAACATCGATTATCGTCACTTGTATCTATTTCTTATATATCATCTCCATGAAAAATAAAAGATTGTCCAAGTTCCATTAAATTAACAAACCATAGATGATAGCCTATCTTCTGAACTTGTCTTCCTAGAGGTCTGACATTATAAGAAGCTACACAATGTAATTTAGATATGTAACTCCCTATATTAGCCAAAAATAGATACTCAACTCCACCATATAAATCACTATCTTATCCATATATGTTTATTAATGTATCTCATGAGCTGACTATATTATTTAAAAATAATTATGTAACTTTTATCTATTTATCATCAATGATTCAAATACCATTTTGTCTCCACTCTATATACTTAAAACCTCAAATGAAAATATTAGAAGTTAACTACTTCCATTCTTAACTAACAATATTTGCAAAAATTCAATTGTTCAACATTTTCTAAAATCCTGGTATACTCAACGACAATTGAAATAGCTCATTATGATATGCTTTTCCTTTAATTTAAGAACACTTAATAATAACATCTACATAACTTCAAGTTCGACTCTTTTGAATAAAAATATACCTTAAACTCCTATAATCAATAAATATTGTTCTCTTTCACAATTTGATAACACCACAATTCATAAATTCAACCACAATATAATCAACTATAAATAATGTTTTAATCATGCCTCTTCAACAATGTATCGTATATTTCATAATTAATCATTTTACTTCATAACACATTCTAAACCTTACCATGATCCATTATCATAAACCAAACCCTCATCAATTTTTGATACAAGAGTAGATATTTCCTCAAAATTTAATCTAATTGCAAAACTTTTACATTTCTAAATCCACACAATTTTGGTGCTCTTTCTTTCTATAAAGATACAATAATCACATTTAATTCATGATAATTCTATACTCTTATTCTATAAAGATGTCATTGACCAATTGCCAATGCATAAGCTTTCTTGCATATAACATAAAGACCTTTAATTAATATAATATAATCAAAAGATACCATTTCACAATTGAGTAAGGTTTACATTTGATAATCACCTTAGACTTAAACTATCCAACATCTCATCTATATATTCCGTAGCGAATAGACCTTGATAAGAATAGCATACTTTAATCATGAGATACAAAATTACAATTGAAAATAACCCAAAAATTACGTCACTAAAAATTCATCAACTTCACCTTAACTTCCAAAAATTAGCTCAAAGCCTCCAAATGGTATATAATATAACATAATAATACAACCAATAACTGAGACAAAATTAATTAGCTTAATAGCCCAAATATCTCATCGCATTATATTGCTATAGAACAAACATAAATTTCATTCACTTACTGTTACGCTCCGATCTTACACGCCTTAGACTCGCAGCACCACATATTCCAACCTGAAAACGACCCTTCCGAAGTGTCTTCGAAGTGATATAGCCATTCCTACTACTGACCTACCGAAACATCTCGCCTCCGAGGTCGAGGTCAAGTGGACCCCGGTTAGAAGATCCGTCGCCAATTTGAGATTTGTGCCAAGATCCTTCCTGCACCTAAGGTTTAAATTGATTTGACGTCTCCATGAGGCTAGTTGATGTGACTTATCAACTTTATGTCAATTCAACTCAGAAGAAACAAACTGTCCGCCCACTCTACAAACGCGGCTAATTGACGCCTATGAGCGGACACTTCATACCGTCAGATGTATACACGCGTCCCACATCCAACGGTTCACACCACCTATAAATACCCAAGGTTTGGTAAGAGGCAAAGGTAATAAAACTCTTACTACATAGCACTCCATAGCAAGTTTATATATTTTCTCCTCCCCCTTTATCATTGATTTGCATAGCCCCTGGGTACTGTTCCGATCACTTAAACTAGATTTGACCGTCGGAGTGTATACGACCGCCACCACCTCTGTTGGTTCCGGCCGTGTACGCCTGACTATTCGCTGATTGTGCGCAGGGAGGAACACGTGGAGTAGCTTTCAGTTGGCCACGTGGAAGGACCAATTTTCGGGGTCAACAAATTGGCGCCGTCTGTGGGAAACACTCCCCATTCGAAGTTTTGCGTTCTCCATCGGAGAAGTTACCGGAAAACTAGCGACTAACCCTGAAAAGGGGACATTCTAGAAAAAGAACAAAGTCAAGTTACAATCCAAGTTCTCACTACCCTTGAAAAAAGAGGTAAGATGAGCTACAGCCATGAAGACGACAACCCCATGAGAGAGGCCTCTGAAGAAGAGGTACTCCATAACAATGTTACTCATCAGAGACCGCATCACCGGCGTCGCTGAGGTGGAAGAACAGCCATACTCACTAAAGGAATGGCTCAGATAGCTGCGGGTATGAGAGACATAGTAGCTCAGAATATGGCGATGCAGGAACTCCTCATGCAAGCCCAGGGTCACTAGGGCTATCAAAGGCCCCAAGGATCTTATCCGGTGCGGGAAGCCCCTTTATCTCACTCCCGAGGCCACATGAGCCAGCACACAGAACGCCCCCTCGAAATAGAGATGAACACAGAAGCAACATCTTATGTGCAAGGGAGTCAGCCATCAGAACCACGCTTGGGGGGACAATTTCCCTCAAGAACATGAGGACCAAAGGTCGGTAAGCGTCTTCGACCAGATAGGGGAGGATCCTAGCAATAAGGTCCACCCAACAAGAGGATCAGTTCGTCTGGATCACGAACAAGAACATGCTCCTCCTCCTCCTCCTAGAAATAGGAGAGAGAGGAGGAACCTAGTCGATTGGGAAAGTCGAGGAGAAGCACCTCCACCTCCCCAGGACATCCAAGATGATGAAGTGTCAGATGGGCCCTGTCGATCTTATGAGATTGACAATGATGATAATAACCTCCCTTTCTCAAGGAAGATCCGAAGCTTCTCAATGCCAGCGAATTTCATGCCCCCTAAGATCCCCAAGTATGAGGGAAAGGGGGATTCGGAGAAGTACCTCACCAAGTATATGACACAAATGAGCCTTAGGGGAGCCTCGCCTGCTCTAAAATGCAGAACCTTCCATTTAACACTAGGCGGAGCCACTGAGGTATGGTACAACAGGCTCCCTTCCCTAAGCATCAGAAGTTGGCCAGATTTGAAGAAAAATTTTTTGAACCAGTACCTCTCACGCAGGGAAGGAGAGGCACCAGTTCAACGCCTACAAGACATGATGCAGGCCCCTGGGGAGACGCTGAAAAGCTATCTCGCCAGGTTTACAGACGAAATTACTTACTGCGAACAGATCACTGACAGGGAAGCCCTTTCAGCCCTTAAAGGTAGGCTCAACATGAACACTTTGTTCTGGAGGGACGTGCACAGCAAGAATCCCTCCACATATGACGAGCTGGTGGAAATGATGAGAGTGAAAATTGTTAGTGAAGAAATGATTGATCATCGCAATCGTACCGCGCAGGGACTCCCTCCTCCTCAGAGGCAGGTAGGTCGAGGACCCGCAGCACACCTTGTTACTCAGCGATGGACCCAAACAGGACATACCATAGCTCCCACCTCCGGACAGGCCCTAGCTTCCGCCACATTGAATGAAGTATCGGTGCTGGCATATGATAATATCCCTGTTGAAGCGGGACCATCTGGAAGAACTGATGACAATAAGAAGAAAAAGAGGTCAAACAGACCCTTGGCAGGGGCAAGGTTTTGTACATTCTATCAACTATATGGACATGATACTAGTGAGTGTCGTGATGCCAATCGACGCCCTGATCTAAGCAACCCGCACACTTCCAGCAGAAATGAACACCATTGCAGATCCACCTCCCCGAGGAGGGGAGGGAGAGGTCACCAGGAACAATCTCCTCGGAGAAGAGAATTGAGGAACCGAGGCCAATCCGGACAGGGAAATCAAGCCCAATTTTCTGGAAGCCAGGTCATCAGGGAAATCGATACTATCATTGGGGGACCCCACGTCGGTGGCAATACCAGGAATGCCCAGAGAAATTACACAAGAGAAGCAAAGGATCCCCCAATGATCACTTACATTGTTAACGAATCGAAATCAGCAAACAAGATGGCCCCAATCACCTTCTCCTAGGAAGACTCAGAGGGAGTTCACCACCCCCATTGTGATGCTTTGGTTATAAGAGCCATAGTAGCTAGAAACGGATTAAAATGCATGCTCGTTGACAATGGCAGTTCCGTGAACATATTGTTCGGCTCCACTTTTGACAAAATACAAATTGAACATGGGTTGATCCCCATGACCGACCCATTATTCGGATTCACTGGGGACAGCATCATCCCACGAGGGCGGATCACCCTGCCTATCGAAATGGGTTCGGCACCCCTAGTGGCCCAGCACTTCATGGAATTTCTGGTGGTAGATCACAGATCGGCTTATCATGGAGTATTGGGCAGACCCGCTCTGAAAGATCTTTGGGCTGTGACGTCCATTCACTATTTGTGCATGAAATTTCCAACCGAACATGGGATTGCTACGGTCTGAGGCGATCAGATGGGCTCCAGGGCATGCTACCTAAACTCGCTGCGAAAGTTCGAGCCCCAAACTATTAATGTAATCCTAACTGAGGTACCCGCTGAAGTCGGTACGGACGTGAAAATGCTCGATGCCCCTGAACAAGGGCATACCTCTGAACAAGAGGGAGACGTCGACATGGAAGAGGCCCCTGAACAAGGACACCCTCTTGATGAGTTAAACCCCCGAATAATTGACTTTGAACCAAATGCGACCCCAATAGAAGAATTAGAGACTTTCCCCGTCAACCCGGAAGACCCCAGTCAAGTCTTGCATATAGGGAAGTCATTATCACCTGAAGCAAAAGCTGAGATGATACGCTTCCTAAAAGGGAACCTGGATGTCTTCGCATGGAAACATGAAGATATGGTGGGAATAGATCCTAGGATCAGTTGTCATCACCTTAACATCAACCCCTCCTATGCCTCCCATAGACAGAAGAGGCGTGCCCTAAACCCGGAACAGTACGAGGCACTCAAGGACGAAGTAAACAAACTTAGCCGCAGTGGTTTCATAAAAGACGCCATCTATCCGAGGTGGATATCCAACCCAGTTCTGGTAAAAAAGTCCAGCGAAAAGTGGAGGGTATGCGTGGACTTCACAAACCTAAATAAGGCGTGCCCTAAAGACAGCTTCCCATTTCCAAGAATAGATCAACTTCTGGACTCTACTGCTGGACATGAACTACTGAGTTTCATGGATGCATACTCAGGGTATAACCAGATACCCATGTTCCGACCTGACGAGGAAGCTACATCATTCATTACAGACAGGGGCTTGTATTGTTACAAAGTCATGCCTTTCGAATTGAAAAATGCCGGAGCCACATACCAGAGGTTAGTCAACATGATATTTGTCGAACTCATTGGCAAAACCATGGAGGTCTACATAGACGACATGTTGGTCAAAGGCCTCCAGGAAACCGAACACGTGAGTCACATCGACCATACCTTTCAGATACTTAGAAAGTATAATATGAAATTGAATCCCCTCAAGTGCACCTTTGGAGTGGCATCGGGCCAGTTCTTGGGGTATATTGTAAATCAGAGAGGAATTGAGGCGAGTCCAATGAAAGTAACGGCCTTGCTAGAAATGAGGTCACCTCAGAAACCGAAGGAGGTCCAAAGTCTCAACGGTCGGATAGCCGCACTCAGTCGCTTCATCTCCAGAGCCATAGAAAAAGCTTGCCTTTCTTCTATGTACTGAAGCAAGGAAAGAAATTCTAATGGATTTCGGAGTGCGAAGAAGCCTTCGAGACTTTGAAAAAGCACCTTGGGGAAGCGCCCCTCTTGTCGAAACCTCAACCGGATGAATCTCTACTACTGTATCTAGCGGTTTCGGACGTGGCGGTCAGCGCAGTCCTAATCAGGGAAGAAACTGAGCGCCAATTGCCAGTGTACTACATCAGCAAAGCACTTCTCCCAGCTGAAACACGCTACCCGGATATGGAAAAATTGGCACTCGCCGTTATCACAGCCTCAAGAAAGCTGAGGCCATATTTCCAAGCCCACTCAATACAAGTTCTCACCAATTTCCATTTAAAGCAGGCAATGCAGAAAATAGACGCATCAGGGCGCCTACTAAAATGGGCAATCGAGCTCAGCGAGTTCGATCTAACGTTCCGACCTCAACACGCCGTCAAGGGCCAGGCCCTTGCTGATTTTATGGTTGAGTTTACCAAAGCCCCAGAAATGGAGGCGATAATGGAACTAGCCGAGCCACATGGAAACTATTCGTAGATGGGTTCTCAGGAGAGGCTGGCGCAGGGGCAGGGATCATATTGGAGAGCCCGGAAGGCCACAAGCTAAATTGTGCAGTAAGGTTCGGCTTCAAAGCCTCAAACAACGCCGTCTAATATGAGGCCCTTCTGGTAGGTCTTAGACTCGCTAAGGAGATGCGGGTCAGGAAGCTCCTAGCGAGCAGTGACTCTCAGCTCATAGTAAATCAGGTCAATGGGAATTTCGCAGCCAAAGATGGTAACATGCTTGCGTACTTGAAGTTGGTTCTGGATAATTCCTCATTTTGAAAGGTTCGAACTGACTCAAGTCCCCCGTCTAGAAAATGCACATGCAGATGCCCTCTCAAAATTAGCCAACAGCATGGACTCAGAGCTGCTAAACATCGTCCCTATTGAGCACTTATCGAAGCCCTCTACCTCCGAAGGTGAAGAGGTAGTGTAGATAGAAGGCGCCCCATTATGGATGCAGCCCATCATCGTGTACCTGAAGGAGCAAACACTGCCTACTTCCAGAGACGAGGCGAGGAAATTAAGGAGAGGGGTTGCACACTTCGTCCTGCAAGAAGATACCCTTTACAAGAGAGGCTTCGCTTCACCTCTTCTTCAATGCGTAGGCGGCGAAGAGGCCACATACATACTCAGGGAAATCCATGAAGAATCTGTGGAAACCACTCCGGAGGAACGGCTCTGGCACACAAGGTGCTCCGTCAAGGCTACTTCTGGCCGACCCTGAAAAGGGATGCTTGCCAATTTGTCCAAAAATATGACAAGTGCCAGTGCTTCTCGAACATACAAAGACAGCCTGCTCAGAGCCTCTCTGTAGTAACCAGTCCTTGGCCATTCGCCAAGTGGGGCATTGACTTTATTGGTCCACTCTCAAAAGGGAGAGGAAGTGCAACTTTAGCTATTGTCGCCATTGACTACTTCACTAAGTGGGTCGAGGCAGAACCCCTTGCCCGAATTACCGAGGCTAATACTACCAAGTTCGTTTGGAAAAACATCATCTATAGATTCGACATTCCCCACTCCTTAGTGTCTAATAACGGACGGCAGTTCGACAATAGGAAGATGCGAGACTTATGCGACGAATTGGGTATAAAGAAGGACTTTTCGACACCTCATCACCCCTAGGCGAATGGGCAAGTTGAAGCAGTAAACAAGACTATCAAACACACCCTAAAAAGGAAACTGGATACCTCAAAAGGGGCCTGGGTTGACGAACTCCCCCACGTCCTCTGGGCTATCAGGACTTATTGCCGAACTGCAACCGATGAAACCCCATTTTCCATGATCTACGGAGCCGAGGCAATGAGTCCGGTCGAAGTTGGGGTCCCATCACATCGACAGATACATTTCAATGAGATCAGTAACGACGAGGCCCGAATAAGCGAACTGCACCTCCTTAAGGAAAAGAGAGATACCTCCCAAGTGATCTTGGCAAAATATCATCGAAAGATGACCCGCTATTACAACTCCAAGGTCAGAAACAGAACTCTCCGCTTGGGAGACCTCGTCCTCAGAAGAGTTTTCCAATCTTCAAAACCAATCGGGTCAGAAGTGTTCGGCCTAAACTGGGAAGGCCCTTACCGCATCCGTTGGGAATCCCGACTTGGTACCTTCAAAATCGAAGATATGTCAGGAAAGGCGCTGCCTCATCAGTGGAACATCGAACACTTGAGGAAGTACTACCAATAATGAGACTTTGTTCCGATCCGATCTCAATATGTTATAGTGAATCGATTGTCCTGATTTGATCTCAGTTGTAAAATTCCCTAAGTGATGGAATCGCCTTTGTAAAGGGTGATGTAATTTATCTTAGTAATGAATCTTCGATTCCGAGCCACATCAGTTAGTGAATAGTTTCCTCAGTACTTCAGAAGGTTCATCTAAGCGATCCGATCGTCAATTATTAGCTGATTAACATTAAGCGGCTCTTCATGTTTGCTTAAGTGGTCTAATCTCAAATTATTAACAAGTTGGCATTAAGAGTCGCTTCATACTCGCTTTAGTGTTTAAACTTATATTAACTTGAGTGGTCCGGTCCGCAGTTATTAACTGGTTATTGTCGCGAGGCAATTAGTCTGACGTTTGTCGTTCATACAAGTATAAACAGATAGAAAATACAAAGAAGCAGAAGCCCAAATACTTAACAAAAATTTTCATTTCATTTAATAAATTTAAGTACAGAGGGGTCGAAGCCATTACAAGAGGTAACCCTAATCTGCTGGAGGGACTTCTACATTGGCCGCCTCTTGGGCCTCCGGAGCCCCCTCGACAACCCTATCAAGCCGATCTCCAGTTGGTCCCCCAAACTCTGCCTCCAATGAAGAGATGTCCAAAGTGGGATGCACCTCCTTCAGTCGACCCAGTAAGCTTTGGGCACTCCATGAGGCCCAGAAGTTGGCGAAGTCGTCATACAGGAGATGGTCTTCGAAGCGGTCAATGAAGTTTTGGACTGCCACCTCCCCCTCATACTTCAACTCCTCCTTCAAAGAGGCAATCTCTTCTGACTGGGCCTCTGCCTTCTGCCTCAGCTCTGCCTTTTCTTTGTTGGAGGCCTCCAGAGCATCGGTGGCGAGCTTGTGGTGCTCATTGGCGTGATCAAGTCGCCGAGTCACAGCAGCCACTTGGCATTCCACCTCATACAACTCCTTCTTAAATCGTTCCACTTCTGCTTTTGCGGCAGTAAGCTGGGCCTCAGCATCTTTCTTCCCCTCCTCTGCCTGCGTGGCTTTGGCCTGAGCCGCCCGCACGGCATCCCCGTAATGCATCGCTTCCTCAAGGCGCTTGGCGAGGTCCTCTCTCTTAGAGTTCAGATCCTTCACCAAGCCCTCAAGCTGGATGCTTGTGCTTATGGCCCGAGCCACACAGGCGCTGTTTGCGGCCACCAAATCCTCAGCCGTGAAGGAGGCGGTGTGGTCCCTCCACTCCTCCGTCCAGTATTTATTGTGGACCACCACCACCGCAGCTGTTTCGGGAGGAAGAGCCTCCAACACTTCCCTTACGGGCTCTTCAGGATTGGTGCCCAAAAAGTCGACCTCCTTCGAGGGACGAGGCCTTTTTCTCTTCTGCTGCCCCGACGCTTGGTCAATTGGCACTGCAGCGAGAGGTGTTGTGCCCGGGGCAGCGATGGGCTCAGTTGGAGCGGGCCTTCTCTCTGGGAGGGCCACCCCCATGGGAATTGTGGTCTGCCTCAGAGTTGGGGGTGGCCTCGCCACAGTTGGGCATCTTGGAGGGGCGGCACTCTTCTTGCCCTTCCTTCAAAGGTCAGCCTCCGGGTCTTCCGGTACCTCCTCCTCCGTCGAGGGCTGGAGCCTCTTACTGGCCTCCACCAACTCCTCCATTTGCTTTTTGTACGGGGAGGAGGAGGCCTTCAACGCCCGTGCCTCTGCCATCATTTTCTGGATGGTCTTGAAGTCGGGCGCACTGGCAGCTTCTTATTAAAGTTGTCTGCAAAGAAGCAAATAAGGAATTAATACAAGTCTTGGGAGTTCGGAATAAAAAGTAAAGACTTCGGTCCAGTTACCTTGGAATGCCATTAAATCGTGAGTAATGAAATGGATGTTCTTTCGGATCAGCCTGTGGTAGGACCTCTTCTTTTGAGGAAGCTGATAAATGACACAGATGGTGTCAAAGTCCTCGGTTGACAGCTCGCACCGAGGAAGAGCACCTACAAAGGAAATGTAACTGTTAGACACAATTCGAACCGAAGAGAAATATAAGGAGAAACTACTACTATACTCACTAAGTGTTGAATACTTCGTTGGAACCGTAAGAGGCACCAGGGGGTCCCCCTCCATCGTGTCCCATCGCCCTGCGGCCCAGCACTATGAGCTCTTCCATTCTTTGATGGAGCTCGACAGATCGACCACGAATGGAGTGTGGGAACCCCATGACGTAAGGTAATACCATCCCCGGGTCTTATCCCCCTCCCCCCGCCCTGACAGTAACCTTAGGAATATAAACGATTTGGAAAACGGAAAGTGGCATCTCCACCCCGAATGACGCCTCCTTCCACAACATCCAGGAGCCCACCATCTGGCTCCAGGAGTTCGGATTGAGCTGCGTCTGGGCTAGCTCATAGGACCTAAGCACCATCCTAAAGAATGGGTGAACGGGCAGCCTAAGTCTGGCCCTAAGGATCGCCTCACTAATGGCCACACAGCCCGGCCTAGGGTAGTAGGCTCTCTCTTCCGACCCGAGGAGGATTAAATCTACGCTATCAAGGATCCTATACTCCGTCCTAAGTCTCCCCAGGTCGGCCTCCCTTAATTTTGATGGGTAGTCCGATGCCTCCCAATGCACAGAGGTATCTGATGGACTATCCGGTCGTTTCCATATTCTAATTCTCAATCTCCCTGAATTTCAACTCTACCATTCCTCTTATCTTCTTTTCTTAATAATTTACATAGCATCATTTCATTCTTCGAACCATACATACTTATATGTCAAAGATGATATATTAATTGTTGACCCCGAAAATTGGTCCTTCCATGTGGCCAACTGAAAGCTACTCCACGTGTTCATCCCTGCGCACAATCAGCGAATAGTCAAGCGCACACGGCCGAAACCAGCGGAGGTGATGGCGGCTGTATACACTCCGACGGTCAAGTCAGGTTTAAGTGATCGGAACAGTACCCAGGGGCTATGCAAATCAATGATAAAGGAGGAGGAGAAAATATATAAACTTGCTATGAAGTGCTATGTAGTAAGAGTTTCATTACCTTTGCCTCTTGCCAAACATTGGGTATTTATAGGTGGTATGAACCGTTGGATGTGGGACGTGTGTATACATCTGATGGTATGAAGCGTCCGCTCATAGGCGTCAATCAGCCGCGTTTGTAGAGTGCGCGGACAGTTTATTTCTTCTGAGTTGAATTGACATAAAGTTGATAAGTCACATCAACTAGCCTCATGGAGACGTCAAATCAATTTAAACCTTAGGTGCAGGAAGGATCTTGGCACAAATCTCAAATTGGCGGTGGATCTTCTAACCGGGGTCCACTTGACCTCGACCTCGGAGGCGAGATGCTTCGGCAGGTCAGTAGTAAGAATCGCTATATCACTTCGGAAGGGTCGTTTTCAGGTCGAAATATGTGGTGCTGCGAGTTCGAGGCGTGTAAGATCGGAGCGTAACATTAATCACATTTTTTTTCCAATGCATTATTCTTTTTCTGTAATTTAAAAATGAAGACCAACATGCGTTTCGGAGACTTCAATCATATCGTTTTCACTAATTTACATAAATATACCTATCCAATAATTCTCTTCCTCCAACAACAATCTATCCCACAATAAATAGTCTTTGTGAAGTCTATCCATGCCTTTCTTTCATTTCTTATAATCAAATAACCCATAAATAATCCAAAATGATTGGAGTTGCATGAATGTCAATTCCCTCGATGCATAACATATATAGTAGCACACTATTCTCTACCAATCGATATTCAATATAATATCATCATTTATCATTACTTATTTTCATATACCCAATCTCCATAATTAAATTCTTAATATTTCCTTCAATAGTAGTTGAAGTTGTACAGACCTAGATACTTAATTGTTCGTGAGTCAACAAAGGGGAAAACCATAGTCACATTAATTTACTCAAAATCGCCAGGTAAAACATATTTAATGACACCATTTCCGTCATGAATCGACATTCCATATGGTTTCATTATTTCTGTCATAAATAAGATTTCTTACTATATCTCCACATCTTGATTTTCTAATACATGCATTTTCTTCCATATGCTAAATATGGTTAAAAATTTCCACAATAATTCTCATAATACCACAATCCTTTAGATTTATAAAAGAATCATAATTTCATCTTGTAATGTCTACAACTATACATATATCAACATTAGACAATACTTATCATCCAAGGCATCTATGGGACATTCCCTCAAATAATCATAAAAGAAACTCATAACCCAATAAATTTCTTACGAAGAAAAGTTATACTCTTCCCTTAACTACCTGTTGGATATATAGCGCAATTATTAATATATTAGAGAAAATATAATATGGTGCCAACATGACAACTCTAACAACTCTCATTACCTTCGGATAATTCTCAATAACATCCTCATAATCATTATGCCCAAATCAATAAAGATCCATCTAGTTTCTTAGCCGCCATATATTCGTTATCAAGGACAATATGAGTTCAAATACCATATTGGAGTCTGTGAGTTCTGCACCATGCCATGGCTAACAATCTCAATGACATACTATTCTGAAAAAGAACCTTATAAATCACTCGAGCTTGACAACCACTGAACCATGCTCTGATACCAATTGACATGACCCGTCCCGAAATATCCTAATAGACCGGACACATGTCGTGCGCTGACGATAGATACCAATTAAGCGTCGAACCTACCACCAAGGCAACTTTGATTTGTTTGACTGTGATGAAATTTTAAAAGAATTTTGACAGAATTTTCCTTGAAATATGAACTAAAACCGCCTGAACAATAAGCAATATCCTTAAATCGATACCTATAATATAAATCAGGGTACGCTAGTCCCTAAAAATACAAACTATTCAAATAAAATCCTAGTAAATCAATATTTACTTGCTTTACAACCAACAATCTTCAAATTTAATAAAGATATCAAATATCTAATGAGCTCATAATGAATTTTTTTCTGATTTAAACTACATGTATCCCAAAAGAACGCATACTATATAAACTAATAGTGGATGTCATACAACCTACGACGCGTGGCTCAATTTGGTGGTTCGACAGGCTCCAAAGCTACTCAATTAGACTGCTATCTGTCTAATAAAGAAAAATGTGAAAAAATATATGAGCTTAAAACTCAATGAGAGGATAATTTTCAAATAAGTAAAATTTTCTCATTTATGCATACTTTCTGAAAATTCTTGCACTACTAAAACATCTAGAAATTTTGAAATCCGGTAACACTTTTAAAATCAAACATGAATACATCATAAAATTCTTTGTTTTTCATTCTAGATAAGTAACTGTAAAATGTAATGAATATAAATAATGTGAAAATATGTGAAATATTACTGCTGCTTAATACTATAAGATGAAAGCTTTAATCTGAGAACTGAATAGACTGAATTTTATAATCTAAAATCTGATGAGCTGTAGAAACATTGAAAAATCACACCAAAGAGGTACCTAATGAATAGCCTTACTCATGTACAGAGCGATCTCGATGTACAAGGCAGAGCCATTCAAATCTGATATTCTCATAATCTAATAATCTTGTCATACGTACGCAGAGTTGCTCCAAAGGCTAATCACCCTAGTACATGGCCCAAAGCCTATGTGTGTACGAGAGTGGGTCCCAAAGACCTCTGATAATCTGGTCATACACTATGAAAACACATTCACAATAGTGCAGAAAGGATAAAATCACTATAACTAGTTATACGCTGTGGAAACACATTCACACCAGTGCAGACTGGGGTAAAATCACATGCGTACTTTCTAGTGGTTTTAAAAATAACTTTAACTATAGTGAAACAGTTATATTCAAATAACATGTTAATCAGATGATTTAATTGAATTAAATTTAACTTTAGAAATATTTGATTATAAATCTACTTTATTCTAAAAAATCATGCTATCAAAATCAATTGTATGAAATAATAAATTTTTTAATCTAACATAAATTTAATAAATAATTAATTTCTGAAAAATAAGTTTTATATCCACTCACTCAATACGAGCTACAGACTAGGCCGGTCGGTAAGTTTTTCCAATTTCTTCGTACCACCTGAAATACGTTACAAAATAACCAATTTAACAACTATCATACTATGTAGCTCTTATTATTTAATAACCGAAATCCAAAACTAGATTCCTCGATACTTGAATGATTTTCCCAAAATGTCCTTTAATAAATGGAGCTAATTCTACTTTCTAATACTTTCACAAATATATACTACATCCAAATTTACCTACATCCCACTCATAAAATTAATTATACCTTCCCATCTAATGAAAACTAGTAACCATAATTCCACATATTTTAATTTTCATCTCGTTTCTCAAATTCATGGTTTCATGTGAGTTTTCCATCAATATGATCATTCCCACTAACAATACATAATCGAGAATCCCAAATAAAAATCTAGGGTTTGCCAATAATGGTATTACTTGCCTTGATGAAATTGGAGATTAAATAATCAACAAACTTGAGCTCCAATTTGTAACCTTGTCCTCTTAAATCTGAAATTTATACCACAAGTTAAAACCCTAGAAATTTAACATAAAATCATTGCTTTACAATCATTGCTTTACCTCTTGAAGAAAATATAGAGAAAGAAAAAATGGAAATAGACCTTCAACTACCTCTTTCATTTCTTCTTCTTCTTCTTCTTCCTTTTTCCTTTTTCTCCTTTTTCTTCCCTCTTTTCTTTCCATTTTTCTTTTTGCCGATTTCTTCTTCTCTGCCGGTTATTTTTCTTGCTTCTTGTATGTGTGTGTGATTTTAGAGAAAAATGAAATGGGTCAAAGGCATTTAAATCCCGCTAACTTCAATTTGCAAGAAAAGTCCCTCTTCTCTAATAGGAGCTAACATTTAAATTCTAAACTTCCCAAAAATATATAAGTAAATTTTCAACTTCACATTGTATCAAAATTTACCCTGATATATTGCCAATTGTAAAATAAACCCCAATGAAAGATTTTAGTCAATTCAAGTCCCAATAAAATCATTTATTTCATTTAAGTCCTTAATTAACTTTGACCTTGACTAGTCAACATTTGAATTTTTGACCATGAAATTTGAGTTGTAACATGAACTATCGACTTGCATTTGTTTGTGGGGAACACATGAGCTACTGAAAAAGAATGATTGGCAAGCACTTATAGTGAAAGATCGGGTTACATACTTATTTTTTTATTCTGAAGCCAGTTAGAAAAAGGGGGAAAAAAGAAAGATATGAACTATTTTTCTTTAATTAAGTCTTTAAAAAGGGGTGTTAACTATTATGCCAGTTGACGAAGAAACAAAGAGCTGGTAGGGTATTTAAAGACTGGGAAGAAGGGACAATAGATTTTGCTCCAACCTACCAATACCTAGTGAATTGCGATCATTACGTTGTCCAACTGCCCATATCCAAAGAGAAGCAGAGGACTCCTGCCTCGTAAGATGGATTTCAATTTTAGGCGGCATATATCCTCTATGTATTCTGTTAGTACATGATTCCACCTGGCACAAAATTGCCTGATATGTATGCCAGGCTAGACCCACTCATAAAGAAGGAAGCCACATGGCTAACCAAGATAATGTCAGTACAAAATAAGGGTAGGCAAAGCTTCGCGAGAATCGCTTCTGACAGGGGCGACGCTATACAACCAGTTCTAGATTTCGCCCATACAGGGATGAGCCTATGAAATTGTAGAACTCCTTCTTGCTTAAGGTAAGTGATTGGTTTGACTCACACCCAATGGTTTGAACCCTGACGACTGAACCAATCATGTGAATTTAATTGGATACCAGCGAAATATCCAGTACTCGAGCACCTTGTCCTCCTAAAGGAAGCGAATAAATATCCCCTTGGCAATGTGGCAGCAAGGATAGCTGCTACGTGGTATAACGGTTAGTGAGCATGCAAAAGTATGATATGAAGAAGAATAATGTTGTCGAACACTAGTGGTGTATCTATCATTTAATGTCTTGTTGTTGTCACCTAGATTGGTATTTAACACCAGTAATGTTGGATAACATTACTCTATGAAGTATCTTGTGAAAGTAAAATCCAGCTAATGGATGAGTGCCATGCATTATGGATGGATATCTAGAACCAAAAACTGTTAAAAATTCTCTAATAACGAAGTGACACGTGTCTAGAGAAGGCATAAAGACTAAAAAGCCCATATGCTTGGAATATCCCAGAAAATCATAAGGAAAGTAAGAGAAATTGAAAACCCTAGCCAAATTCTTGCTCGTCAACTGCTATCCTTTACTTGGCGGTTATTCTAAACGTAAAGCTCTTAAGGTGCTCCGGTGATTGTAAAAGGCTATAGAAGGTGGTTTGACTAGGAGGCAGCAAGGGATTTGTTGACTTCAAGTTTTTCGAGGTCGACATGTTTCTTTTCTTCCAATAGTATTTAGTCATGTGGCATGGAAAATCTAATGAGATAACGACACGTGACACTAGGCATATGACAACATAATGGCATGTTGACTTAAGGTAATTTGTATGGATGAGACTTATTTTTCTAGATAGGCATGTAGGGCACGTCTAGTTTTAATAGTCGTCTTTAAAAATAAGCTAAGATCTTATCATTGCAGTTTGGAGTCATTTTCAATATTGTGTACTAAGGAATTATTCTACTTTAACCACCCGGGGTGACACCCTGGGTGTTAATGTAGCAAAACTCATGTACAAACATGGTACTTATATTCTCAGTCATGGTCCAAAAAGCAACCAAACCTGGTGTCTTCGCCGGTTTATCAATTTAAGATGGAGGGCACTGTGGGTTCTGAAAATGTGGTATTCATCATTTGCAAATCCTTGGTTTCATGCATTTCTCTGATTTACGTGGGGAGCGTGGTGTTTGTGCATATGGCTGATGATGGCTAGTGCTCAATTGTCTTATTATTGAGGGTCTCGCTGGGTGATCTTTTATGGACATCTCACAATGGGGTGGGGTCATTATTTTTATGACCTTTTTTTATTATGTGAGTGCCTTGTAAAATGCCTGTAAATTCCTACCATGTCAGCCCATCAAAATTGTATTATTGATTCCAACTATTATTTTCTATAAACCACACAATGCTGATGCAGCTAGATTTTTAATTTTCCTACTTCCGTCGCACTTATTTTCCAATTTTAGCAATTTTTTTTATCGTTTTACAGTACACATGGGCCCATTCCAGCTGAAATTGACCACCTTGGAATCTAACAATTAAAGCATATAATGAAATGACATTCCATTCTTATTTGGAAGGACATTTTTGGTAATTCAAAATATAAAAAGGACGGTTGTTTCTTCTTCCTTTTTTTTTTTTTTTTTTTTTTTTAAGGAAGGTTGTTTTTTCTTTTTTTTTTTTTTTTTTTTTTTTTAACAATTGCGATTGTTATGAGCTAGACAACATATGCGACTTCTAATTGTTGCACTACATAACGGTCTAAAAATCAATAAAAATTCACAAATTAGCTATCCCAAGGGCTTAACAAGATTAACCATGGTTTAGCTCTTAAGAGTCATATATTTCTTCAATTGAAGACGCCAATAAAAAATTTCTCATCTTTAAATGATATGAGTTTTAGATATAAGGTTTTATTAGTGTTTTGAAATGTAACATTCAAACCCAAGCGTGCATTAGGTGGCACGTTGGGAGTTTTTCACACTACGAACTAGGGGTGTAAGCGGTCTGATTTTACCGATTTTTGACAGATTTTCAAACCAAACCGTTTAAACCGGTTTGAGAAAAACCCAAACCTAAACCAAACCATTTTGAACGGTTTGAAAAAAACTCAAACCTAAACCTAACGGTTTGGTCCAGTTTTAAACCGCCGGTTTCGCCATATTTTTTTTTATCCGTCTACGTTTATGTCATTAATACATTGAATTCAATATATATTTATATTTACTAACAATAAATCTAAAACAAATTAAGCCCCTGTTTAAACCAAATTTTTGGGACAAAAAAATGAAAATTTGGACTATTATCCCAGAAGTGCAGCCGCCTTTGTTGACCTGCTGTTTCATGTGTGAGACCCAATCTCCTCTCCAACTGTCAATTTTCTCATTATGATGATATGGAAAATATGGCTCAAACAGGAGCTAAATATATCTACTATAAATTTAAATACCAACTAAATTAAAGTGAAATCACAATAAACTAAAATATAGTTTTTTTTTTGTTCACATTTTTTAAGCTAATGACGATACAATAACGTTACAATATTAGTTTACTAAACTAGATATAAGGCCCAAAAAATATAATGATGTCTAACAAGATCTCGTGATCATAATATCTGAAAAAAATGATACTGATTAAACAAAGAGAATAATCAACCACAATAAGAAAGCAATTTTTTATAATCTGAAACTTTATTCGTAACAAGTATTATCATCGAAGGTCTAGAATCTCTTTGTCTCCGATTTGGTATAATGGAAGTCAATTCAACTTTAAAGAGGCACGAAAAATCTGAAAAAAAGTATGTGGTGCTGGTCGCTCGAGACTGTGTTGGGTATCGGCTAGAGTTCATCTAAATTCTGAAGAGGAAAAAGGTTTTTGATAGATTATGTTAGTCCTGAAATTATTAGATAATAATAATAATAATAATAATAATAATAATAATAATAATAATAATAATAATATATCTGTATTAGAAAATTAGAAATTGAC
>NW_019263047.1:0-19329 GCF_002742605.1 Olea europaea var. sylvestris | reverse complement strand
ACAACTCCGTTGTGACGTATTAGGGATTTCGGCCATTTTTAGAAAGAATGAGCACT
Source organism: Olea europaea var. sylvestris (assembly GCF_002742605.1). Classification (NCBI taxonomy): domain Eukaryota; kingdom Viridiplantae; phylum Streptophyta; class Magnoliopsida; order Lamiales; family Oleaceae; genus Olea; species Olea europaea. The sequence goes on along the minus strand of NW_019263047.1, from coordinate 19,273 downwards.
TTTATATTTGGAATGGTTAGATTGTCGGCGTTCGAAGAATTGAACGTAACTTTTGCAAACGGCGTCCGTTTTTGCCCCATAAGTACTTTTTAGAAATGTAGCGACCGTTTTGGATTGAACTCACGACTTCATCGTGACGTAAGAGTGATTTCAGCCATTTTTTGAAAGACTGAGAACTTGCTTATTTGGAACGCTTGGAGAGTCGACGTACGAAGAATTGAGCGTAACTTTTGCACACGGTGTCCGTTTTGGGCCCATAAGTACTTTTTGGAAATGTAGCGACCGTTTTGGATTGAACTCATGCCTTCACCATGACGGACGAGGGATTTTGGTCATTTTTTGAAAGAATGAGCACTTGCATATTTGGAACCCTTGGAGAGTCGGCGTACGAAGAATTGAGCGTAACTTTTGTACACGGTGTCCGTTTTTGGCCCATAAGTACTTTTTGGAAATGTAGCGACCGTTTTGTATTGAACTCACAACTTGATCGTGTTGTACGAGGAATTTCGGCCATTTTTTGAAAGAATGAGCGCTTGCATATTTGGAACGCTTAGAGAGTCGACGTACGAAAAATTGAGCGAATCTTTTGCACACGGTGTCTATTTTTGGGCCCATAAGTACTTTTTGGAAATGTAGCGACCGTTTTGGATTGAACTCATGACTTCATCGTGACGTATGAGGGATTTCGACCATTTTTTGGAAAAATGAGCACTTTTATATTTGGAACGCTTGGATTGTCGGCGTTCGAAGAATTCAGTATAACTTTTGCAAACGGCGTCCGTTTTGGCCCCATAAGTACTTTTTAGAAATGTAGCGATCATTTTGGATTGAACTCATGACTTCATCGTGACGTATGAGTGATTTCGGCCAGTTTTCGAAAGAATGAGCACTTGCATATTTGGAATGCTTGGAGAGTCGGCGTACGAAGAATTGAGCGTAACTTTTGTACACGGTGTCCGTTTTGGGCCCATAAGTACTTTTTGGAAATGTAGCGACCATTTTGGATTGAACTCATGACTTCATCATGATGTAGGAGTGATTTCAGCCATTTTTCAAAAGAATGAAAACTTGCATATTTGGAACCCTTGGAGAGTCGACGTACGAAGAATTGAGCATAACTTTTGCACACGGTGTCTGTTTTGGCCCCATAAGTACTTTTTGGAAATGTAGCGACCATTTTGGATTGAACTCATGACTTCATCGTGATGTACGAGGGATTTTGGCCATTTTTCGAAACAATGAGGACTTGCAAATTTGGAACGCTTGGACAGTCGGCGTATGAAGAATTGAGCGTAACTTTTGCACATGGTGTCCATTTTTAGCCCATAAGTACTTTTTGGAAACGTAGCGACCGTTTTGGATTGAACTCACAACTTCATCGTGACGTACGAGTGATTTCAGCCATTTTTCGAAAGAATGAGCACTTGCATATTTGGAACGCTTGGAGAGTCAGCGTACGAAGAATTGAGCGTAACTTTTGCACACGATGTCTGTTTTGGGCCCATAAGTCCTTTTTGGGAATGTAGCCACCGTTTTGGATTGAACTCATGACTTCATCTTGTTGTAAGAGTGATTTCGGCCATTTTTCGAAGGAATTAGCACTTGTATATTTGGAACGCTTCGAGAGTCGGTGTACGAAGAATTGAGCGTAACATTTGCACACGGTGTCCGTTTTGGGCCCACAAGTACTTTTTGGAAATCTAGCGACCGTTTTGGATTAATCTCACAACTTCATTGTGACGAATGAGGGATTTCAGCGATTTTTCGAAAGAATGAGCACTTTTATATTTGGAACGCTTGGATTGTCGACGTCCGAAAAATTGATCGTAACTTTTGCACACGGTGTCCGTTTTGTCCCAATAAGTACTTTTTGAAAATGTAGCGACCGTTTTGGATTGAACGCACGACTTCATCGTGACGTAAGAGTGATTTCGGTCATTTTTCGAAAGAATGAGCACTTGCATATTTGGAACGCTTGGAGAGTCGGCGTACGAAGAATTGAGCGTAACTTTTGCACACGGTGTCCGTTTTCGACCCATAAGTCCTTTTTGGAAATGTAGCGACCGTTTTGGATTGAACTCACCACTTAGTCGTGACGGATGAGTGATTTCAACCATTTTTCGATATAATGAGCACTTGCATATTTGGAACGCTTGGAGAGTCGGCGTACGAAGAATTGAGCGTAACTTTTACAAACGCCGTCCGTTTTGACCCCATAAGTTCTTTTCAGAAATGTAGCGACCGTTTTGGGTTGAACTCACAACTTCGTTGTGACGTATTAGGGATTTCGGCCATTTTTAGAAAGAATGAGCACTTTTATATTTGGAATGGTTAGATTGTCGGCGTTCGAAGAATTGAACGTAACTTTTACAAACGGCGTCCGTTTTTGCCCCATAAGTACTTTTTAGAAATGTAGCGACCGTTTTGGATTGAACTCACGACTTCATCGTGACGTAAGAGTGATTTCAGCCATTTATTGAAAGAATGAGAACTTGCATATTTGGATCGCTTGGAGAGTCGACGTACGAAGAATTGAGCGTAACTTTTGCACACGGTGTCAGTTTTGGGCCCATAAGTACTTTTTGGAAATGTAGCGACCGTTTTGGATTGAACTCATGCCTTCACCGTGACGGACGAGGGATTTTGGCCATTTTTCGAAAGAATGAGCACTTGCATATTTGGAACCCTTGGAGAGTCGGCGTACGAAGAATTGAGCGTAACTTTAGTACACGGTGTCCGTTTTTGGCCCATAAGTACTTTTTGGAAATGTAGCGACCATTTTGTATTGAACTCATGACTTGATCATGTTGTACGAGGGATTTCGGCCATTTTTTGAAAGAATGAGCACTTGCATATTTGGAACGCTTAGAGAGTCGACGTACGAAAAATTGAGCGAATCTTTTGCACACGGTGTCTGTTTTTGGGCCCATAAGTACTTTTTGGAAATGTAGCGACCGTTTTGGATTGAACTCATGACTTCATCGTGACGTATGAGGGATTTCGACCATTTTTTGGAAGAATGAGCACTTTTATATTTGGAACGCTTGGATTGTCGGCGTTCGAAGAATTCAGTATAACTTTTGCAAACGGCGTCCGTTTTGGCCCCATAAGTACTTTTTAGAAATGTAGCGACCATTTTGGATTGAACTCACGACTTCATCGTGACGTAAGAGTGATTTCGGCCAGTTTTTGAAAGAATGAGCACTTGCATATTTGGAATGCTTGGAGAGTCGGCGTACGAAGAATTGAGCGTAACTTTTGTACACGGTGTCCGTTTTGGGCCCATAAGTACTTTTTGGAAATGTAGCGACCATTTTGGATTGAACTTACGACTTCATCGTGACGTATGAGGGATTTCGACCATTTTTTGGAAGAATGAGCACTTTTATATTTGGAACGCTTGGAGAGTCGGCGTACGAAGAATTGAGCGTTCCTTTTGCACACGGTGTCTGTTTTGGCCCCATAAGTACTTTTTGGAAATGTAGCGACCATTTTGGATTGAACTCATGACTTCATTGTGATGTACGAGGGATTTTGGCCATTTTTTGAAACAATGAGCACTTGCAAATTTGGAACGCTTGGACAGTCGGCGTACGAAGAATTGAGCGTAACTTTTGCACATGGTGTCCATTTTCAGCCCATAAGTACTTTTTGGAAACGTAGTGACCGTTTTGGATTGAACTCACGACTTCATCGTGACGTACGCGTGATTTCAGCCATTTTTCGAAAGAATGACCACTTGAATATTTGGAACGCTTGGAAGTCGGCGTACGAAGAATTGAGCGTAACTTTTGCACACGGTGTTCGTTTTGGGCCCATAAGTACTTTTTGGAAACGTAGCGACCATTTTGGATTGAACGCATGATTTCATCATGAAGTACGAGGGATTTCGGCCATTTTTCAAAAGAATGAGCACTTGTATATTTGGAACCCTTGGTGAGTCGGCGTACGAAGAATTGAGCGTAACTTTTGTACATGGTGTCCGTTTCGGGCCCATAAGTACTTTTTGGAAATGTAGCGACCGTTTTGGATTGAACTCATGAATTGATCTTGTTGTACGAGGGATTTTGGCCATTTTTCGAAAGAATGAGCACTTGCATATTTCGAACGCTTAGAGAGTCGGCGTACAAAGAATTGAGCGTAACTTTTGCACACAGTGTCCGTTTTGGGCCCACAAGTACTTTTTTGGAAATGAAGCGATCGTTTTGGATTGAACTCACGACTTCGTCGTGACGTAAGAGGGATTTCGACCATTTTTTGGAAGAATGAGCACTGTTATAATTGGAACGCTTGGATTGTCGACATTCGAAGAATTGAGCGTAACTTTTGCAAACGGCGTCCATTTTTGCCCCATAAGTACTTTTTTGAAATGTAGCGACCGTTTTGGATTGAACTCACGACTTCATCGTGACGTAAGAGTGATTTCGGCCATTTTTCGAAAGAATGTGCACTTGCATATTTGGAACGCTTGGAGAGTCGGCGTACGAAGAATTGAGCGCAACTTTTGTACACGGTGTCAGTTTTGGGTCCATAAGTACTTTTTGGAAATGTAGCGACTGTTTTGGATTGAACTCACCACTTCGTCGTGACATACGAGTGATTTCGGCCATTTTTCGATAGAATGAGCTTTTGCATATTTGGAACGCTTGGAGAGTCGGCGTACGAAGAATTGAGTGTAACTTTTACAAACGGCGTCCGTTTTGGCGCCATAAGTTCTTTTCAGAAATGTAGCGACCGTTTTGGATTGAACTCATGACTTCATCTAGATGTACGAGGGATTTTGGCCATTTTTTGAAGGAATGAGCACTTGCAAATTTGGAACGCTTAGAGAGTCGACGTACGAAGAATTGAGCGTAACTTTTGCACACGGTGTCCGTTTTCAGCCCATAAGAACTTTTTGGAAATGTAGTGACCGTTTTGGATTGAACTCACGACTTCATCGTGACATACGAGTGATTTTGACCATTTTTAGAAAGAATGAGCACTTGTATATTTGGAACCCTTGGTGAGTCGGCGTACGAAGAATTGAGCGTAACTTTTGTACACGGTGTCCGTTTCGGACCCATAAGTACTTTTTGGAAATGTAGCGACCGTTTTCGATTGAACTAACGACTTCATCGTGACGTAAGAGTGATTTTGGCCATTTTTCGAAAGAATGAGCACTTGCATATTTGGAACGCTTGGAGAGTCGGCGTACAAAGAATTGAGCGTAACTTTTGCACACGGTGTCCGTTTTGGGCCCATAAGTACTTTTTGGAAATGGAGCGACTGTTTTGGATTGAACTCACCACTTCGTCGTGACATACGAGTGATTTTGGCCATTTTTCGATAGAATGAGCACTTGCATATTTGGAACGCTTGGAGAGTCGGCGTACGAAGAATTGAGTGTAACTTTTACAAACGAAGTCTGTTTTGGCCCCATAAGTTCTTTTCAGAAATGTAGCGACCGTTTTGTATTGAACTCACAACTTTGTCGTGACGTATGAGGGATTTCGGCCATTTTTCGAAAGAATAAGAACTTTTGTATTTGGAACGCTTGGATTGTCGGCGTTCGAAGAATTGACCGTAACTTTTGCAAACGACGTCCATTTTGGCCCCATAAGTACTTTTTGGAAATGTAGCGACCGTTTTGGATTGAACTCACAACTTCATCGTGACGTACGAGTGATTTCAGCCATTTTTCGAAAGAATGAAAACTTGCATATTTGGAACGCTTGGAGAGTCGGCGTACGAAGAATTGAGCGAATCTTTTGCACACGGTGTCTGTTTTGGGCCCATCAGTACTTTTTGGAAATGTAGTGACCGTTTTGGATTGAACTCATGACTTCATCATGACGTATGAGGGATTTTGACCATTTTTTGGAGGAATGACCACTTTTATATTTGGAACGCTTGGATTGTCGGCGTTCGAAGAATTGAGCGTAACTTATGTAAACTGCGTCCGTTTTGGCCCCATAAGTACTTTTTAGAAATGTAGCGACCGTTTTGGATTGAACTCACGACTTCATCTTGACGTAAGAGTGATTTTGGCCAGTTTTTGAAAGAATGAGCACTTGCATATTTGGAACGCTTGGAGAGTCGGCGTACGAAGAATTGAGCGTAACTTTTGGACACGGTGTCCATTTTGGGCCCAAAAGTACTTTTGGGAAATGTAGCGACCATTTTGGATTGAACTCACGACTTCATCGTGACGTACGAGTGATTTCAGCCATTTTTCGAAAGAATGAAAACTTGCATATTTGGAACCCTTGGAGAGTCGACGTACGAAGAATTGAGCGTAACTTTCGCAGACGGTGTTCGTTTTGGCCCCATAAGTACTTTTTGGAAATGTAGCGACCGTTTTGGATTGAACTCATGACTTCATCGTGATGTATGAGGGATTTTGGCCATTTTTTGAAAGAATGAGCACTTGCATATTTGGAACTCTTGGAGAGTCGGCGTACGAACAATTTAGTGTAACTTTTGCACATGGTGTCCGTTGTGGGCCCATAAGTACTTTTTGGAAACGTAGCGACCGTTTTGGATTGAACTCATGACTTCATCGTGAAGTACGAGGGATTTTAGCCATTTTTCGAAAGAATGAGCACTTGTATATTTGGAACCCTTGGTGAGTTGGCGTACGAAGAATTGAGCGTAACTTTTGTACACGGTGTCCGTTTCGGGCCCATAAGTACTTTTTGAAAATGTAGCGACCGTTTTGGATTGAACTCATGACTTGATCGTGTTGTACGAGGGATTTTGGCCATTTTTCGAAAGAATGAGCACTTGCATATTTCGAACGCTTAGAGAGTCGGCGTACTAAGAATTGAGCGTAACTTTTGCACACAGTATCCGTTTTGGGCCCACAAGTACTTTTTGGAAATGTAACGACCATTTTGGATTGAACTCACCCCTACGTCGTGATGTATGAGGGATTTCGACCATTTTTCGGAAGAATGGGCACTTTTATATTTGGAACGCTTGGATTGTCGGCGTTTAAAGAATTGAGCATAACTTTTGCAAACGGCGTCCGTTTTGGCCCCATAAGTACTTTGTGGAAATGTAGCGAACGTTTTAGATTGAACTCATGACTTCATCGTGACGTACGAGTGATTTCAGCCATTTTTTGAAAGAATGGGCACTTGCATATTTGGAATGCTTGGAGAGTCGGCGTATGAAGAATTGAGCATAACTTTTGCACACGGTGTCCGTTTTCGGCCCATAAGTACTTTTTGGAAATTTAGCGACCGTTTTGGATTGAACTCACGACTTCATCGTTACGTAAGAGTGATTTCGGCTATTTTTCGAAAGAATGAGCAATTACATATTTGGAACGCTTGGAGAGTCGGCGTGCGAAGAATTGAGCGTAACTTTTGCACACGGTATCCGTTTTCGGCCCATAAGTACATTTTGAAAATGTAGCGATCGTTTTGGATTAAACTCACAACTTCATCGTGATGTATAAGGGATTTCGGCCATTTTTTGGAAGAATGAGCAGTTTTATATTTTGAATGCTTGGATTGTCGGCATTCGAAGAATTTAGCGTAACTTTTGCAAACGGCGTCCGTTTTGGCCCCATAAGTACTTTTTGGAAATGTAGCGACCGTTTTGGATTGAACTCATGACTTCATCGTGACGTACGAGGGATTATGGCCATTTTTTGAAAAAATGAGCACGTACATATTTGGAACCCTTGGGGTGTCGGCGTACGAAGAATTGAGCATAACTTTTACAAACGGCGTCCGTTTTGGCCCCATAAGTTCTTTTCAGAAATGTAGCGACCGTTTTGGATTGAACTCACAACTTTGTCGTGACATATGAGGGATTTCGGCCATTTTTCGAAAGAATGAGCACTTTTGTATTTGGAGCGCTTGGATTGTCGGCGTTCGAAGAATTCAGCGTAACTTTTGCAAACGACGTCCATTTTTGCCCCATAAGTACTTTTTGAAAATGTAGCGACCATTTTGGATTGAACTCACGACTTCATCGTGATGTACGAGTGATTTCAGCCATTTTTCGAAAGAATGAAAACTTGCATATTTGGAACCCTTGGAGAGTCGGCATACGAAGAATTGAGCGAATCTTTTGTACACGGTGTCTGTTTTGGGCCCATAAGTACTTTTTGGAAATATAGCGACCGTTTTGGATTGAAATCATGACTTCATCATGACGTATGAGGGATTTCAACCATTTTTTGGAAGAATGAGCACTTTTATATTTGGAACGCTTGGATTGTCGGCGTTCGAAGAATTGAGCGTAACTTTTGCGAACGGCGTCCGTTTTGGCCCCATAAGTACTTTTTAGAAATGTAGTGACCGTTTTGGATTGAACTCACGACTTCATCGTGACGTAAGAGTGATTTCGGCCAGTTTTCGAAAGAATGAGCTCTTGCATATTTGGAACGCTTGGAGAGTCGGCGTACGAAGAATTGAGCGTAACTTTTGTACACGGTGTCCGTTTTGGGCCCATAAGTACTTTTGGGAAATGTAGCGACCGTTTTGGATTGAACTCACGACTTCATCATGAGGTACGAGTGATTTCAGCCATTTTTCGAAAGAATGAAAACTTGCATATTTGGAACCCTTGGAGAGTCAAATTACGAAGAATTGAGCGTAACTTTTGCACACGGTGTCCGTTTTGGCCCCATAAGTACTTTTTGGAAATGTAGGGACCGTTTTGGATTGAACTCATGACTTCATCGTGAAGTACGAGGGATTTTGGCCATTTTTTGAAAGAAATTTGGAACGCTTGGACAGTCGGCGGACGAAGAATTGAGTGTAACTTTTGCACATGGTGTCCGTTTTCAGCCCATATGTACTTTTTGGAAATGTAGCGACCGTTTTGGATTGAACTCACGACTTCATCGTGATGTACGAGTGATTTTGGCCTTTTTTCGAAAGAATGAGCACTTGCATATTTGGAACGCTTGGAGGGTCGGCGTACGAAGAATTGAGCGTAACTTTTGTACACGTGTCCATTTTGTGCCCATAAGTACTTTTTGGAAACATAGCGACCGTTTTGGATTGAACTCATACTTCATCGTGAAGTACGAGGGATTTGGGCCATTTTTCCAAAAAATGAGCACTTGTATATTTGGAACCCTTGGTGAGTCGGCGTACGAAGAATTGAGCGTAACTTTTGTAGACGGTGTCCGTTTCAGGCCCATAAGTACTTTTTGGAAATGTAGCGACCGTTTTGGATTGAACTCATGACTTGATCGTGTTGTACGAGGGATTTTGGCCATTTTTCGAAAGAATGAGCACTTGCATATTTCGAACGCTTAGAGAGTCGGCGTACTAAGAATTGAGCGTAACTTTTGCACACAGTGTCCGTTTTGGGCCCACAAGTACTTTTTGGAAATGTAACGACCGTTTTGGATTGAACTCACCCCTACGTCGTGAGGTATGAGAGATTTTGGCCATTTTTCGGAAGAATGGGCACTTTTATATTTGGAACGCTTGGATTGTCGGCGTTCAAAGAATTGAGCGTAACTTTTGCAAACGGCGTCCGTTTTGGCCCCATAAGTACTTTTTGGAAATGTAGCGAACGTTTTGGATTGAACTCATGACTTCATCGTGACATACGAGTGATTTCAACCATGTTTCGAAAGAATGAGCACTTGCATATTTGGAACGCTTGGAGAGTCGGCGTACGAAGAATTGAGCGTAACTTTTGCACACGGTGTCCGTTTTCAGCCCATAAGTACTTTTTGGAAATTTAGGGACCGTTTTGGATGGAACTTACGACTTCATCATTACGTAAGAGTGATTTCGGCCATTTTTTGAAAGAATGAGCAATTACATATTTGGAACGCTTGGAGAGTCGGCGTGCGAAGAATTGAGCGTAACTTTTGCACACGGTGTCCGTTTTCGGCCCATAAGTACTTTTTGAAAATGTAGCGATCGTTTTGGATTAAACTCACAACTTCATGTCATGTATGAGGGATTTCGGCCATTTTTTGGAAGAATGAGCAGTTTTATATTTGGAACGCTTGGATTGTCGGCATTCGAAGAATTTAGCGTAACTTTTGCAAACGGCGTCCGTTTTGGCCCCATAAGTACTTTTTGGAAATGTAGCGACCGTTTTGGATTGAACTCATGACTTCATCGTGACGTACGAGGGATTACGGCCATTTTTCGAAAGAATGAGCACGTACATATTTGGAACCCTTGGGGTGTCGGCGTACGAAGAATTGAGCGTAACTTTTACAAACGGCGTCCGTTTTGGCCCCATAAGTACTTTTCAGAAATGTAGCGACCGTTTTGGATTGAACTCACCACTTCATCGTGACGTATGAGGGATTTTGACCATCTTTTGAAAGAATGAGCAATTTTATATTTGGAACGCTTGGATTGTCGGCGTTCGAAGAATTGAGCCTAACTTTCGCAAACAGCGTCCGTTTTGGCCCATAAGTACTTTTTGGAAATGTAGCGACTGTTTTGGATTGAACTCATGACTTCATCATGACGTACGAGTGATTTTAGCCACTTTTTGAAAGAATGAGCACTTGCATATTTGGAACGCTTGGAGAGTCGGCGTACGAAGTATTGAGCGTAACTTTTGCACACGATGTCCCTTTTCGGCCCATGAGTACTTTTTGGTAATGTAGCCACCGTTTTGGATTGAAGTCACGATTTCATTGAACGTATAAGTAATTTCGACCATTTTTGAAAAGAATGAGCACTTTTACATTTGGAACCCTTGGAGAGTCGGCGTACGAAGAATTGAGCGCAACTTTTGCACACGGTGTCCGTTTTGGGCCCATAAGTACTTTTTTGAAATGTAGCGGCCGTTTTGGATTGAACTCATGACTTCATCGTGTTGTACGAGTGATTTCGGCCATTTTTCGAAAGAATGAGCACTTGCATATTTGGAACGCTTCGAGAGTCGGTGTACGAAGAATTGAGCGTAACTTTTGGACACGGTGTCCGTTTTGGGCCCACAAGTACTTTTTGGAAATGTAGCGACCGTTTTGGATTAAACTCACAACTTCATCGTGACGTATGAGGGATTTCGGCCATTTTTCAAAAGAATGAGCACTTTTATAATTGGAACGCTTGGATTGTCGGCGTTCGAAGAATTGAGCGTAACTTTTGCAAACGGCGTCCGTTTTGGCCCCATAAGTACTTTTTGGAAATGTAGAAACCATTTTGGATTGAACTCATGACTTCATCGTGAAGTACGAGGGATTTTGGCCATTTTTCGAAAGAATGAGCACTTACATATTTGGAACCCTTGGAGAGTCGGCGTACGAAGAATTGAGCGTAACTTTTGTACAGGTGTCCGTTTTGGGCCCATAAGTACTTTTTCGAAATGTAGCGACCGTTTTGGATTGAACTCATGACTTGATCGTGTTGTACGAGGGATTTCAGCCATTTTTCGAAAGAATGAGCACTTGCATATTTGGAACACTTAGAGAGTCGGCGTACAAAGAATTGAGCATAACTTTTACACGCAGTGTCCGTTTTGGGCCCACAAGTACTTTTTGGAAATGTAGCGACCGTTTTGGATTGAACTCACCACTTCGTCGTGACGTACGAGTGATTTCGGCCATTTTTCGATAGAATGAGCACTTGCATATTTGGAACACATGGAGAGTCGGCGTACGAAGAATTGAGCGTAACTTTTACAAACAGCGTCCGTTTTGGCCCATTACATACTTTTCAGAAATGTAGCAACCGTTTTGGATTGAACTCACGACTTCTTCGTGACTTAAGAGTGATTTCGGCCATTTTTCGAAAGAATGAGCACTTGCATATTTGGAACGCTTGGAGAGTCGGAGTACGAAGAATTGAGCGTAACTTTTGCGCACGGTGTCCGTTTTGGGCCCATAAGTACTTTTTGGAAATGCAGCAACCGTCTTGGATTGAACTCACCACTTCGTCGTGACGTACGAGTGATTTCGGCCATTTTTTGATATAACGAGCACTTGCATATTTGGAACGCTTGGAGAGTCGGCGTACAAAGAATTGAGCGTAACTTTTACAAACGGCGTCCGTTTTGGCCCCATAAGTACTTTTCAAAAATGTAGCGACCGTTTTGGATTAAACTCACAACTCCGTCGTGGCGTATGAGGGATTTTGGCCATTTTCCGGAAGAATGAGCAATTTTATATTTGGAACGCTTGGATTGTCGGCGTTCGAAGAATTGAGCGTAACTTTTGCAAACGGCGTCCGTTTTGGCCCCATAAGTACTTTTTGGAAATGTAGCGACCATTTTGGATTGAACTCATGACTACATCGTGAAATACGAGGGATTTTTGCCATTTTTCAAAAGAATGAGTACTTGCATATTTGGAACCCTTGGAGAGTCGGCGTACGAAGAATTGCACGTAACTTTTGTACACGGTGTCCGTTTTAGGCCCATAAGTACTTTTTGGAAATGTAGCGACCGTTTTGGATTGAACTCATGACTTCATCGTGACGTACGAGGGATTTCGACCATTTTTCGAAAGAATGAGCACTTGCAAGTTTGGAACGCTTGAAGAGTCGGCGTACGAAGAATTGAGCGTAACTTTTGCACACGGACTCCGTTTTGGGCCCATAAGTACTTTTTTGAAATGTAGCGACCGTTTTGGATTGAACTCATGACTTCATCGTGACGTACGAGGGATTATGGGCATTTGTCGAAAGAATTAGCACTTGCATATTTGGAACCCTTGGAGAGTCGGCGTACGAAGAATTGAACGTAACTTTTGTACACGGTGTCCGTTTTGGGCCCATAAGTACTTTTTGGAAATGTAGCGACCGTTTTGGATTGAACTCACGACTTCATCGTGACGTAAGAGTGATTTCGGCCATTTTTCAAAAGAATGAGTACTTGCATATTTGGAACGCTTGGAGAGTCGGCGTACGAAGAATTGAGCGTAACTTTTGCACACGGTGTCCGTTATCTGCCCATAAGTACTTTTTGGAAATGTAGCGACAATTTTGGAATGAACTCATGACTTCATCGTGATGTACGAGGGATTTCGGCCATTTTTCGAAGGAATGAGCACTTGCATATTTGGAACCCTTGGAGAGTCGACGTACGAAGAATTGAGCGTAACTTTTGTACACGGTGTCCGTTTTGGGCCCATAAGTACTTTTTGGAAATGTAACGACCGTTTTGGATTGAACTCACGACTTCACCGTGATGTAAGAGTGATTTCGGCCATTTTTTGAAAGAATGAGCACTTGCATATTTGGAACGCTTGGAGAGTCGGCGTACGAAGAATTGGGCGTAACTTTTACACACGGTGTCCGTTTTCAGCCCATAAGTACTTTTTGGAAATGTAGCGACCATTTTGGAATGAACTCATGACTTCATCGTGATGTACGAGGGATTTTGGGCATTTTTCGAGGGAATGAGCACTTGCATATTTGGAACCCTTGGAGAGTCGACGTACGAAGAATTGAGCGTAACTTTTGTACACAGTGTCCGTTTTGGGCCCATAAGTACTTTTTGGAAATGTAGCGATCGTTTTGGATTGAACTCATGACTTCATCGTGACGTACGAGGGATTACGGCCATTTTTCGAAAGAATGAGCACTTGCATATTTGGAACCCTTAGAGAGTCGGCATATGAAGAATTGAGCGTAACTTTTGCAAACGGCGTCCGTTTTGGCCCCATAAGTACTTTTTGGAAATGTAGCGACCGTTTTGGATTGAACTCACGGCTTCATCGTGATGTACGACGGATTTTGGCCATTTTTTGAAAGAGTGAGCACTTACATATTTGGAACCCTTGGAGAGTTGGCGTACGAAGAATTGAGCGTAACTTTTGCAGACGGCGTCCGTTTTGGCCCCATAAGTACTTTTTGGAAATGTAGCGACCGCTTTGGATTGAACTCATGACTTCTTCGTGACTTAAGAGTGATTTCGGCCATTTTTTGAAAGAATGAGCGCTTGCATATTTGGAACCCTTGGAGAGTCGGAGTACAAAGAATTGAGCGTAACTTTTGTACACGGTATCCATTTTGGGCCCATAATTACTTTTTGGAAATGTAGCGACCGTTTTGGATTGAACTCATGACTTCATCGTGACGTACGAGGGATTTCGACAATTTTTCGAAAGAATGAGCACTTGCATATTTTGAACGCTTGGAGAGTCGGCGTACAAAGAATTGAGCGTAACTTTTGCACACGGTGTTCGTTTTCGGCCCATAAGTACTTTTTGGAAACGTAGCGACCGTTTTGGATTGAACTCATGACTTCATCGTAACGTACGAGGGATTTTGGCCATTTATCTTAAGAATGAGCACTTGCATATTTGGAACCCTTGGAGAGTCGGCGTACGAAGAATTGAGTGTAACTTTTTTACTCGGTGTCCGTTTTGGGCCCATAAGTACTTTTTGAAAATGTAGCGACCGTTTTGGATTGAACTCACGACTTCACCGTGACGTAAGAGTGATTTCAGCCATTTTTCGAAAGAATGAGCACTTGCATATTTGGAACGCTTGGAGAGTCGGCGTACGAAGAATTGAGCGTAACTTTTGCAAACGGTGTCCGTTTTGGGCCCATAAGTACTTTTTGGAAACGTAGCGACCGTTTTGGATTGAACTCATGACTTCATCATGAAGTATGAGGGATTTCGGCCATTTTTCGAAAGAATGAGCACTTGTACATTTGGAACCCTTGGTGAGTCGGCGTACGAAGAATTGAGCGTAACTTTTGTACACGATGTCCGTTTCGGGCCCATAAGTACTTTTTGGAAATGTAACGACCGTTTTGTATTGAACTCATGACTTGATCATGCTGTACGATGGATTTTGGCCATTTTTCGAAAGAATGAGCACTTGCATATTTCGAACGCTTAGAGAGTCAGCGTACTAAGAATTGAGCGTAACTTTTGCCCACAGTGTCCGTTTTGGGCCCACAAGTGCTTTTTAGAAATGTAATCACCATTTTGGATTGAACTCACCCCTACGTCATGATGTATGAGGGATTTTGACCATTTTTTGGAAGAATGGGCACTTTTATATTTGGAACGCTTGGATTGTCGGCGTTCAAAGAATTGAGCGTAACTTTAGCAAACGGCGTCCGTTTTGGCCCCATAAGTACTTTTCAAAAATGTAGCGACTGTTTTGGATTGAACTCATGACTTCATCATAACGTACGAGGGATTACGGCCATTTTTTGAAAGAATGAGCACTTGCATATTTGGAACCCTTGGAGAGTCGGCGTACGAAGAATTGAGCGTAACTTTTGCAAACGGCGTCCGTTTTGGCCCCATAAGTACTTTTTGGAAATGTAGTGACCGTTTTGGATTGAACTCACGGCTTCATCATGACGTACGAGGGATTTTGGCCATTTTTTGAAAGAATGAGCACTTGCATATTTGGAACCCTTGGAGAGTCGGCGTACGAAGAATTGAGCGTAACTTTTGCACACGGTGTCCGTTTTCTGCCCATAAGTACTTTTTCAAAATGTAGCGACCGTTTTGGATTAAATTCATAACTCCGTCGTGACGTATGAGGGATTTTGGCCATTTTTCGGAAGAATTAGCACTTTTAAAATTGGAACGCTTGGATTGTCGGCGTTCGAAGAATTGAGCGTAACTTTTGCAAACGGCATCCGTTTTGGCCCCATAAGTACTTTTTGGAAATGTAGCTACCATTTTGGATTGAACTCATGACTTCATCGTGACGTACGAGGGATTTTTGCCATTTTTCAAAAGAATGAGCACTTACATATTTGGAACCCTTGGAGAGTCGGCGTACGAAGAATTGAGCGTAACTTTTGTACACGGCGTCCGTTTTGGGCCCATAAGTACTTTTTGGAAATGTAGCGACCGTTTTGGATTAAACTCACGACTTCACCATGACGTAAGAGTGATTTCGGCCATTTTTTGAAAGAATGAGGACTTGCATATTTGGAACTCTTGGAGAGTCGGCGTACGAAGAATTGAGCGTAACTTTTGCACACGGTCTCCGTTTTCGGCCCAAAAGTACTTTTTGAAAATGTAGCGACCGTTTTGGATTAAACTCACAACTTCGTCGTGACGTATGAGGGATTTCGGCCATTTTTTGGACGAATGAGCACTTTTATATTTGGAACGCTTGGATTGTCGACGTTCGAAGAATTGAGCGTAACTTTTGTAAACGGCGTCCGTTTTGGCCCCATAAGTACTTTTTTGAAATGTAGCGATCATTTTGGATTGAACTCATGACTTCATCGTGAAGTACGAGGGATTTCAGCCATTTTTCGAAAGAATGAGCACTTGCATATTTGGAACGCTTGGAGAGTCGGCGTACGAAGAATTGAGCGTAACTTTTGTACACGGTGTCCGGTTTGGGCCCATAAGTAGTTTTTGAAAATGTAGCGACCGTTTTGGATTGAACTTATGACTTGATCGTGTTGTACGAGGGATTTCGCCCATTTTTCGAAAGAATGAGCACTTGCATATTTGGAACGCTTAGAGAGTCGGCGTGCAAAGAACTGAGCGTAACTTTTGCACGCAGTGTCCGTTTTGGGCCCACAAGTACTTTTTGGAAATGTAGCGACCGTTTTGGATTGAACTCACCACTTCGTCGTGACATACGAGTGATTTCGGCCATTTTTCGATAGAATGAGCACTTGCATATTTCGAACGCTTGGAGAGTCGGCGTACGAAGAATTGAGCGTAACTTTTACAAACAGCGTCCCTTTTGGCCCCATAAGTACTTTTCAAAAATGTAGCGACCGTTTTGGATTGAACTCACAACTTCGTCGTGACATATAAGTGATTTCGGCCATTTTTGAAAGAATGAGCACTTTTACATTTGGAACCCTTGGAGAGTCAGCGTACGAAGAATTGAGCATAACTTTTGCACACGGACTCCGTTTTGGGCCCAAAAGTACTTTTTTGAAATGTAGCGACCGTTTTGGATTGAACTCATGACTTCATTGTGACGTATGAGGGATTACGGCCATTTATCGAAAGAATGACCACTTGCATAATTGGAACCCTTGGAGAGTCGGCGTACGAAGAGTTGAGCGTAACTTTTGTACACGGCGTCCGTTTTTGGCCCATAAGTACTTTTTGGAAATTTAGCGACCATTCTGGATTGAACTCACGACTTCACCGTGACGTAAGAGTGATTTAAGCCATTTTTTGAAAGAATGAGCACTTGCATATTTGGAACGCTTGGAGAGTCGGCGTACGAAGAATTGAGCGTAACTTTTGCACACGGTGTTCGTTTTCGGCCCATAAGTACTTTTTGAAAATGTAGCGACCGTTTTGGATTAAACTCACAACTACGTCGTGACGTATGAGGGATTTCAGACATTTTTCGGAAGAATGAGCACTTTAATATTTGGAACGCTTGGATTGTCGGCGTTCGAAAAATTGAGAGTAACTTTTGGAAACGGCGTCCGTTTTGGCCCCATAAGTACTTTTTTGAAATGTAGCGATCATTTTAGATTGAACTCATGACTTCATCGTGAAGTACGAGGGATTTCGAGCATTTTTCGAAAGAATGAGCACTTGCATATTTGGAACGCTTGGAGAGTCGGCGTACGAAGAATTGAGCGTAACTTTTGTACACGGTGTCCGGTTTGGGCCCATAAGTACTTTTTGAAAATGTAGCGACCGTTTTGGATTGAACTCACGACTTCATCATGACGTACGAGTGATTTTGGCCATTTTTCGAAAGAACGAGCACTTTCATATTTGGACCGCTTGGAGAGTCGGCGTATGAAGAATCGAGCGTAACTTTTGCACACGGTGTCCATTTTCGGCCCATAAGTACTTTTTGGAAATGTAGCGACCATTTTGGATTGAACTCACGACTTTGTCGTGACGTATAAGTGATTTCGGCCATTTTTCGAAAGAATGAGCACTTTTACATTTGGAACCCTTGGAGAGTCGGCGAACGCAGAATTGAGCGTAACTTTTGTTCACGGTCTCCGTTTTGGGCCCATAAGTACTTTTTGAAAATGTAGCGACCGTTTTGGATTGAACTCATGACTTGATCGTGTTGTACGAGGGATTTCAACCATTTTTCGAAAGAATGAGCACTTGCATATTTGGAACGCTTGGAGAGACGGCGTACGAAGAATTGAGCGTAACTTTTACAAACGGCGTCCGTTTTGGCCCCATAACTACTTTACCGAAATGTAGCGATCGTTTTGGATTGAACTCACGACTTCATCGTGACTTAAGAGTGATTTAAGCCATTTTTCGAAAGAATGAGCACTTACATATTTGGAACGCTTGGAGAGTCGGCGTACGAAGAAATGATCGTAACTTTTGCACACGGTGTCCGTTTTCGGCCCATAAGTACTTTTTGGAAATGTAGCGATCATTTTGGATTGAACTCACGACTTTGTCGTGACGTATAAGTGATTTCGGCCATTTTTCGAAAGAATGAGCACTTTTACATTTGCAACCCTTGGAGAGTCGCCGTACGAAGAATTGAGCGTAACTTTTGCACACGATCTCCGTTTTCGGCCCATAAGTACTTTTTGGAAATGTAGCGACCATTTTGGATTGAACTCATGACTTCATCGTATTGTACGAGGGATTTTGGCCATTTCGAAAGAATGAGCACTTGTATATTTGGAACACTTGGAGAGTTGGTGTACGAAGAATTGAGCGTAACTTTTGCACACGGTGTCCGTTTTGGGCCCACAAGTACTTTTTGGAAATGTAGCGACCGTTTTGGATTGAACTCACAACTTCGTCGTGATGTATGAGGGATTTTGACCATTTTTTCGAACAATGAGTACTTTTATATTTGGAACGCTTGGATTGTCGGTGTTCGAAGAATTTAGCGAAACTTTTGCAAACGGCGTTCGTTTTGGCCCCATAAGTAATTTTTAGAAATGTAGCGACCGTTTTAAATTGAACTCACGACTTCATCGTGACGTATGAGTGATTTCGGCCATTTTTCGAAAGAATGATCACTTACATATTTGGAACGCTTGGAGAGTCGGCGTACGAAGAATTGAGCGTAACTTTTGCACACGGTGTCCATTTTCGGCCCATAAGTACTTTTTGAAAATGTAGCGATCGTTTTGGATTAAAATCACCACTTCGTCGTGACGTATGAGGGATTTCAGCCATTTTTCGGAAGAGTGAGCACTTTTATATTTGGAACGCTTGGATTGTCGGCGTTCGAAGAATTGAGCGTAACTTTTGCAAACGGCGTCCGTTCTGGCCCCGTAAGTACTTTTTGGAAATGTAGCGACCGTTTTGGATTGAACTCATGACTTCATCGTGACGTACGAGTGATTTCAACCATTTTTCGAAAGAATGAGTACTTGCATATTTGGAACGCTTCGAGAGACGGCGTACGAAGAATTGAGCGTAACTTTTGCACACGGTGTCCGT
>NW_019263046.1:12394-19343 GCF_002742605.1 Olea europaea var. sylvestris | reverse complement strand
TGCTATTAATTAATTCAAACCTTTTGTCCTTTGGCTAAAAACCAATATGGACAAAAGTTAGAGATACAAAATATTAAATTTTGGACAATCGCAAGATTTATTGTCTGAGCAAAATCAATCTCGTTACAGTGCCCAAATTTTTTGACAGGGGGCATGACCGACTCTCACGATGGCGAGGGCTCCACTTTTTTTTGGACTTTTTTATTCATGCCAAATTCACGGCATGTAAGAGGATGTTAACCATTCAAGTAAAAAAATTCGGGCAAAGTAGCAAAATTCGAGCAAAATATCACAGGATTTAAAATATTAAATTTTGAACAATCCCGAATAATTGTGGTCACACTCAAAATCTACTTTAACCCCCAACTACTTGTCTGAGAAGACAGCAGGGGCATATTTGATACATTAGATCAATAATTAAAAATAAAAGCACTGATTTCGCATATATTCCTTTTTAATTTGTCTGAGTCCCACCTAGCCTATATTAGCTCATCATTGATAGTGTGAGTCAATGGAATGATAAGGCGATCCATGATTATCGGAGTGATAAGGTTACAAACTCACACAACACTGGTCATATAAATAGATAGTTGTCGGGGATAAAGAAGGTCAAATGTCAACGAATTCAAACCAAGATGAGAATCTAACGATGTGGAACTCTATCTATATAGCTCATGAGCATTGAATTCAGATCAGAGCAAATCAATTTTGGTAAATGTTTAGAAGCTATTTCAAGTCTAGGTACATTAGAAATAAATCAACCAACGATACGAAAAATATATCGATTTACAGATTCTGTGTATACCCCCCAAAAAATAATAATAATAATAATAATTACAGCTTCTTCAAAATATTTTTACCTTATTTTTCAATTTTTCTTTTTGATATCAGAGCAATTGAGGGGCACACCATGACTTCGATATCCTTAATTGTTGACAATTTCATTACACTTAGACCTACCTATCAATTTACCCCCATGAAATGAACATGCCATGGCTCTTTCAGAAAGCATAGAATTGATTGGTCGGCCCACCAACAAAGATCTTGCCCCCACCAAATCCAAGCAACACCACAGGAGTAAAAAAGATAGGAAACTTTCATACCAAATTTTAACAAATGACTTAAAAAAATTGGTTGATCATCTGACCAATGATGATCACACCAAATTCAAACACCACCACATAAAAAAATGTTTCATACCAAAATTAACAAATCTGCTCTGAAAGTCCGATCGTTTCCTTCGTGGATAGATCATTGGAATAGTTACTGAGAAAACCCTCATACTCGATTATTGGTTTAGATACAACCTATGTAGTATGGAAAGCGCTTAAAAATGCATATGCACAAGATTCATAGAAAAGTGAATTCATACTATGATAATATGTGAAATATCTTAGCAAGGAGGAAAACAAAACAATTACAAGCCTATTCACTAGACCAATGTCAAAAGCTGCTCTCAACCATTTTCGAACTAAACTCTGCCTCCAACTCCGACACAATTTGCAAAAGGATATTAGCATATCACAGTTTGATAACAGCAACTATCATGTGAGTCAATGGAATGTTAAGATGACTCAAGATTATCAGAGAGTTTGTAAACTCACACAACACTCCTCATATAAATAGATAGAAGTTGGGGGATAAAGAAGTTCAAATTCAAACCAAGATGGGAATCTATCGATCTGGAACTCTATCCATATATAGCTCACGAAGGCACTTCAACAATTTCTAATTTTTTTTATTCAGTTCAGAAATTTAGGTGTGCTTATGGCAAGGTCACGCGGTGTGCCGCGTGCAAAATAGATCTTGAAGAAAGAATATTCTCCTCAAGTATTAGTATACACGTGATAAAAATAAAATTAAAAAAAAAAAGTCATAAAAAAGTCAAATAATTTAAAATATATATATATATATGATGAAGCTCGATACACAATACTCTAATGTTTCTTATTTTCAGTCAACTTAACCTAGGGCATGTTCGGTAGTGATTTTAATAATTAATTTTTTGATTGTTAGGAGAAAAGTGGGGGCCACTTATGAGAGAAGAAGTCAAAAATTACTGTTAGAATAGTGAATAACGGTCAAAAAATTGATTTTTTGAGGTAAAAAATTACTACCAAACGGGGTCCTATTGACTTAAAAAATCCAATTAATATCTGAAAAATTGAAAATTCTAGTGACAATTTGTCTTCAATGGTTGCTCTACATTGAGTTACTTTAGCCGTGTTCATCAAAATCACAAATTCAATTCGGTACTACTCATTTCTAACTCAGTTCAAAAGCAATTATTGATAATCAAATAGAATTATCTAGTTATCAATTGACAACTAATAAATTTTGTATTTTTTAAGAGAAACTAAATGGTACCGTTAGATTCCTATCGATTGTAATTAATCGACATTAGAATACTTTGTATTAATTTTTTAACATAATTGAAGCATATTAGATTTATAGATAATATTTATTTTCTTAGATTATGTCAAATAATATGTAAAGTAGGTCAAAACCATCTACAACAAGTCAATAAAAGGCAGTAATGTTAGCAAAATCAAATTTGAAATCAATTACCATTGATTTTGGAGATCTTTACTTGCATTATATTACATTTGATTTTAGTGACAATTGTAGCAACAAATAAGTCATGTATTTAACATTTCAGAAAAATTCATTCCACTTGTTATTAATCCTAATGCAAGGCGGAGCTCTAATTGTTAAATCGTAGGAGCAAAATGTGAGTTTGATGCAGCGTGACAACAACCAATATCTGAAAGGTGAGTTTGATACAGCGTGACAATAACCAATATCTGAACAAATGTTGTATTTTAGTCTATACAAAGAGAATTTTGAAATTGAGACCCTACTATACCCACACTATATTCACCACGTCCTAATGAATGATTCTTCATCAACTCACTAAAGGCATAATCGGTCTTTTGGGACGAGTCCGATAAATTCAGTTATGTAACTGTTTTTTTTTCTTCTTTTATATGATGGGAGAATTCACAGTCGCTACTCTTTGAGTGGATAAAACCTCGAGTTGACTCAATAGCTTGCAAATCACGCCAATCAGATAAACTGCACCGACAAGTCCTGTGCGATAGGCTCAACTGAGAAAGTGTTGGTAGGAGGAATCGAACTCGTGATCAAAAACCTCCAAACTCACTTACTTCACAAACTTGACCACTCTATGATGGGCTAATTCAGATATGTAACTTTATTAATCGGTCTAGAAGTTCTACTGGACAGGATTTAGATCCCGTGTAAAGTTCTTTCATTTGCCAACTTTGTGGGCCTTGTTCGCGTGTGCTTTTTTCTTTTTAACACGTGTAGCAGCTTATATGCAAAATTTCCACTGGATTTAGCACTGACGTGACAAATTGGTTTACGAAACTACAAGTTGGTCTCAATTATATACCCTTTTGTCAATTGTATAGTCAAATGTATGATTTGATATGAGAATGAGTTAGCAAATGTGGTGGTTTTTATGTGGTCCAACAATGGTTTTTCTGCAATTTTATTGTAGAATAAGATAAGGCTAAAGTCTCTATCTATTTCAATTCTAATTGCCCACTTCACCATATTTGGAAGCCTTCAGTTAAATATTGCTAAGGAATCTTGTTATAATATTCGTTATACTCAAGCTATTTCTTTCTTTGTTTTAAATTGGGATTCTCGAGTTATTTAGTATCTAGTACTAATGGGTATGTTTTGCATTGAAGATGGATATTTGGATAAGATTTTATAAAATTAAAGACAAGAAGAATATGAAATATTTGTCTTTTTTTTTTTTTTAATTCTGTCTAATTCAGTATATCAAACATATTGAATTAATTCAATATGAAGGGAAATGAAAAATACGTTTTGATTTCTAACATATTTTTAAGATGGGTTTTCGAAGGACGAATTCGTAATATAGGTACTTGATGATTGAATTATTTTGTTCGATTTCAAATAGGTAGACATATTATTTATAATTTATTTTAAAAAAAGCAAATTAAAGGAATTTTGGTGCCTTTTAACTTTTTGACAACGTACAAAGCAGGTACATATTCTTTATTGACATTCTAGTGGCCTACTTGGCCTTTGAATCCATAATGGACCTAACAGTTTGTCCAACAAATTGTAACAAAAATAGTGGTAGCCGCCTATGAAACTTCAGCCAGCCACATACCCCAGCCAATAGGGTCGCTACGGCTAGATTCAATTATCTTTTTCGAAGAAACTTTAGTAATGCCATTCGTGCAAAGTCAGGATCATCATCATGTAATGTAAGATAAAATGATAAAGTCGATTAAATATGTTAAGATTAACTCATTTTATTGATATTATCATTTAATATCACATTATATAAGGATCATCTTTGCTTCGTACAAATAACATTACCCTAAAAACTTCGAATAGACTAAATCCTATGTTCAAAGAACTTGTTAGAAACGAAACGAGGTTATATGTCACGATGTGAAGTACTGATCGAACAACAAGAAACACAAGAAACAATAATTTAATGTGGCAAAGGAATTGAAAATTTCATTCAACTATAAAGGAAAAGAGAAATTACAACAATCGTGCCCCTCATTCAGTAATAAATTTAATAGTAAAGAAGAGTCAACTATTATAGGGGTACATGTTAAACCCTAATAAATCCCAAAAGATAAAAAAATAGGTCAAAAAATGCGTGAAAAGAAAATAAGTAAAAAATAGGACCGCATGGAGCTCAAGCGCCGAGCAAGCAGTAGATGGGCGGTAGGAATCCGTTGAAAATTTCGCTTTGCCGCTCGAGTGTCTAGTTGACGATAGGCTAGCGCCGTCAATTCTTATTTGACCCTATTTAAACGTCATCAAGGTCTAATATGCCAAACCACGCAAATCCTATATGAATTTTAATCACAAAACCTAACAATATTCTCATTGACACAAATTTCACTACACGAACAAAGCTTCAAAATTTATCCATCTAGAGAAAAATTTGATTACAAGGAATGAACTGAACTCTTCAATAAGAGTCAAGCTAACTTCTCCTACGAATCAAAAAATTCTTCACATCTTCCACAATATCCAATCAGAATAAATGAATTCAAACACAGCTCCGTAGAATTATCTTGGATTTTCAAAAATCATAAATAATTTAAAATTTATCAAATAAGGCTGAAACACACCTTGAAATAGAGTCAACACTAAATGCTTTGACAAGGCCACTTGCTAAAGTAAACACCTTCAAACACATTTAAATCATGCGTAACAAAATCAGCTTCTTCGTACCTTTTTCCATTGAGTTTGTCCCTCGCAATTGCATATGATGGCACCATCATATGATTTCCTTTTGATTTATAGCCACCAAATCAGCTTCATCTGGAGTATGTGATTTCCTTTTGATTTGTAGCCAAATTTCCTTTATTATGTAACTTGATGTAGTTCCTCTAGATGTTCCAATCTCCTTAGCCATAAAACAAAAAACTTGAATATTAAAATTAGATTTTGACTTGTCCCTTTCGTGACTACTATGATCAACAAGACATTTTTCTATCTCTAGCCTAAAATCCAACCAGATGTTTCATATTCTCATTTGAAATAAAGCATCGAACACATCTTCTATAGTGAGAGTATCACGATTATGTAAAACCGTGTCTTTAAACGAAGCAAGCAATGAACACAAAAAGAATTAAGGTTAAATCTTCTTCATCGTACTTTACCTCTAAGGTTCCCAAATTAGCAACGATCTCCTTAAAAACAACCAGGTGATTTTCTAACGATCTACCTTCTATCATAAGATGAGAGTACAACCTCTGCTTCAAATGCAATTTGCTTGTTAGACTTTTATTTATGCACAATTGCTCTAACTTCAACCATAACCCAACCGTTGTTTTCTCCTTCAAAATGTCATGAGGAATATTATTTGAAAGACAAAGATGAATTTGTGAAAATGCTTTTTCATCCTTTCGTTGTTTTTCTTTTATTGTCTAAGTTGTGGACATCTTGCCAAATTTCAACAACACATCATCTAAATCCATTTGAGTGAGTATTGTTCGCATCTTCACCTATCAAAAGAGAATCTAGTGTTGCGATCCAAAAGTGAAGTGTTATACTTCATGGTTGTCATCTAAAACAAGAAACCTCGAACAAATTCAACCAAAACTTTAATACCACTTGTTAGAAATGGGACAAGGTTATATGATACGATATGAATTATTTCGCAACAAGAACAAAGGAAATAAGAATTTATTTTGACAGATGAATTAAAGATTTTGTTCAATTATAAAGGAGAAGATAAATTACAATAATTGCATGTCTCACGATAATTCTAATGTTCAGTAATGAATTTAATTGTAAAGAAGAGTCCAATATTTACAGGGGTATATGTCAAACCTTAATAATAGCCAAAAGATGAAAACTAGGTACAAAACCCGTGAAAGGAAATTAAGTAAAAAATAGGACAATGCAATGCTCGAACTTCAGGCGAGCAGCATGTGGGCATTGAAAATTTCACTTCGCAGCTTGAGCGTACAGTGAACGGTAGGCTAGTGTCGTCAATTCGACAATTCCTATTTTCCTCATTGGATCATATTAGACGTCTCTAAAGCTCAATACTCCAAATCACATAAACTCTAGATGAATTTGACTTACAAAACCTAACAGAACTTAATGAGGAAAAAAAAAAAAAAAAGAACTTCATTATCCACACTTCCATTCTCATGAAGGAAGGTTAATTGTTTCCTTGCTGAGAACTGTATGCGAGATGATGTTCGTGAATGGCCCATGAGAACGACGGTGAATAGAAATGACCATGTTATACCTCGTACTTGCCTTCAAGGAGGGGATGGGAGTATGCCAAAGTGAATTTGAAATGTCAAGTTGAATACTACAGGCCTCTCTAAATACGTTAGTTTGGGACACAACCCTTGCCAAGATCCATGGAGCCTAGGTGGGCCAAACAATGATCAAACAACATATT
>NW_019263046.1:0-8922 GCF_002742605.1 Olea europaea var. sylvestris | reverse complement strand
AGGCACTTCAACAATTTCTAATTTTTTTTATTCAGTTCAGAAATTTAGGTGTGCTTATGGCAAGGTCACGCGGTGTGCCGCGTGCAAAATAGATCTTGAAGAAAGAATATTCTCCTCAAGTATTAGTATACACGTGATAAAAATAAAATTAAAAAAAAAAAGTCATAAAAAAGTCAAATAATTTAAAATATATATATATATGATGAAGCTCGATACACAATACTCTAATGTTTCTTATTTTCAGTCAACTTAACCTAGGGCATGTTCGGTAGTGATTTTAATAATTAATTTTTTGATTGTTAGGTGAAAAGTGGGGGCCACTTATGAGAGAAGAAGTCAAAAATTACTGTTAGAATAGTGAATAACGGTCAAAAAATTGATTTTTTGAGGTAAAAAATTACTACCAAACGGGGTCCTATTGACTTAAAAAATCCAATTAAATCTGAAAAATTGAAAATTCTAGTGACAATTTGTCTTCAATGGTTGCTCTACATTGAGTTACTTTAGCCGTGTTCATCAAAATCACAAATTCAATTCGGTACTACTCATTTCTAACTCAGTTCAAAAGCAATTATTGATAATCAAATAGAATTATCTAGTTATCAATTGACAACTAATAAATTTTGTATTTTTTAAGAGAAACTAAATGGTACCGTTAGATTCCTATCGATTGTAATTAATCGACATTAGAATACTTTGTATTAATTTTTTAACATAATTGAAGCATATTAGATTTATAGATAATATTTATTTTCTTAGATTATGTCAAATAATATGTAAAGTAGGTCAAAACCATCTACAACAAGTCAATAAAAGGCAGTAATGTTAGCAAAATCAAATTTGAAATCAATTACCATTGATTTTGGAGATCTTTACTTGCATTATATTACATTTGATTTTAGTGACAATTGTAGCAACAAATAAGTCATGTATTTAACATTTCAGAAAAATTCATTCCACTTGTTATTAATCCTAATGCAAGGCGGAGCTCTAATTGTTAAATCGTAGGAGCAAAATGTGAGTTTGATGCAACGTGACAACAACCAATATCTGAAAGGTGAGTTTGATACAGCGTGACAATAACCAATATCTGAACAAATGTTGTATTTTAGTCTATACAGAGAGAATTTTGAAATTGAGACCCTAATATCCCCACACTATATTCACCACGTCCTAATGAATGATTCTTCATCAACTCACTAAAGGCATAATCGGTCTTTTGGGACGAGTCCAATAAATTCAGTTATGTAACTGTTTTTTTTTTCTTCCATTTTTATATGATGAGAGAATCCACAGCCGCTACTCTTTGAGTGGGTAAAACCTCGGGTTGACTCAATAACTTGCAAATCACGCCAATCAGATAAACTGCACTGGCAAGTCCTGTGCGATAGGCTCAACTGAGAAAGTGTTGGTAGGAGGAATCGAACTCGTGATCAAAAACCTCCAAACCCACTTACTTCACAAACTTGACCACTCTATGATGGGCTAATTCAGATATGTAACTTTATTAATCGATCTAGAAGTTCTACCGGACAGGATTTAGATCCCGTGTAAAGTTCTTTCATTTGCCAACTTTGTGGGCCTCGTTCGCGTGTGCTTTTTTCTTTTTAACACGTGTAGCAGCTTATATGCAAAATTTCCACTGGATTTAGCACTGACGTGACAAATTGGTTTACGAAACTACAAGTTGGTCTCAATTATATACCCTTTTGTCAATTGTATAGCCAAATGTATGATTTGATATGAGAATGAGTTAGCAAATGTGGTGGTTTTTATGTGGTCCAACAATGGTTTTTCTGCAATTTTATTGTAGAATAAGATAAGGCTAAAGTCTCCATCTATTTCAATTCTAATTGCCCACTTCACCATATTTGGAAGCCTTCAGTTAAATATTGCTAAGGAATCTTGCTATAATATTCGTTATACTCAAGCTATTTCTTTCTTTGTTTTAAATTGGGATTCTCGAGTTATTTAGTATCTAGTACTAATGGGTATGTTTTGGATTCAAGATGGATATTTGGATAAATTTTATAAAATTAAAGACGAGAAGAATATGAAATATTTGTCTTCTTTTTTTTTTTTAATTCTGTCTAATTCAGTATATCAAACATATTGAATTAATTCAATATGAAGGGAAATGAAAAATACGTTTTGATTTCTAACATATTTTTAAGATGGGTTTTCGAAGGACGAATTCGTAATATAGGTACTTGATGATTGAATTATTTTGTTCGATTTCAAATAGGTGGACATATTATTTATAATTTATTTTAAAAAAAGCAAATTAAAGGAATTTTGGTGCCTTTTAACTTTTTGACAACGTACAAAGCAGGTACATATTCTTTATTAGGGGTGGGCGTGGGTCGGTTCGGTTCGGTTCTAAAGCGAACCGAACCGAACCGAACTTTTCGGGTATCTAATAAATGGAACCGTCGGGTCCAAATATAATTATGGAACCGTTCGGGTTCGGTTCCATTCGGTTCAGTTCGGTTCGGTTCCATTCCGTTCGGTTCTGTACTATAATTAATTTTTTTAACATTTATAACAACATTATATAAATACAACTAATGATACATTCAATGGTTTTGAAATGTCAGAAACTAGTAAACTACCTTGTTCAAATGATCGCTACGATCAAAGTTTCGGTTGGCGAAGGTCACAGTTTCGATCGGAGGTCACAGTGTCGACCGATAATTGTATAGGTTTTGAAATATTAGCGAGGCTGCGAGAGTGAGTGCGAGAGTCGAGACAATGTTATGCACTTTGGTGTTGGTGTTTAGGGTTATTTAGTGAATTTAATCTTGCTTGGCTAAGAAATGAAACAATAAAATGGGTAATTGGGCCAAAATTTTGGATTTAGAAATAGTTAATTTGTTTAGAAAAAATTAAAATAATTTGATTTACTCAATATAAAAAAAATTAAAAAGATTCGGTTCTTATTCGGTTCTTCGGTTCTAGGTCTAGAACCGAGAACCGAACCGTACCCGTCGGTTCTCAATTCAGATACCCGTTCGGGTATTTAATTTGACAAGAACCGTCGGGTTCGGTTCGGATCGGTTCGGGTTCGGTTCGGTCGGTTCGGTTCGGGAGATTTGCCCAGCCCTATTCTTTATTGACATTCTAGTGGCCTACTTTGCCTTTGAATCCATAATGGACGTAACAGTTTGTCCAACAAATTGTAACAAAAATAGTGGTAGCCGCCTAAGAAACTTCAGCCAGCCACATACCCCAGCCAATAGGGTCACTACGGCTAGATTCAATTATCTTTTTCGAAGAAACTTTAGTAATGCCATTCGTGCAAAGTCAGGATCATCATCATGTAATGTAAGATAAAATGATAAAGTGTCAAGAGCGTGTGGCCGAGTTGGCAAAGGGCATGGCCTGGGAAACTGGGTTTGGCTTCGACGAGGGTTCAACCCACGCTTGAGACATCCGCCTTCTCCTTGGAGAAGATTTAACCGGCTGGTGTGGTTGCGGGTCTCGTGCCAGCCCCCAGGTTTACCTAGTGCGCCCTGGTCGCCAGTAGCGACTGCGGGTTCCAGGGTTATCAAAAAAAAAAAAAAAGATAAAATGATAAAGTCGATTAAATATGTTAAGATTAACTCATTTTATTGATATTATCATTTAATATCACATTATATAAGGATGATCTTTGCTTCGTACAAATAACATTACCCTAAAAACTTCGAATAGACTAAATCCTATGTTCAAAGAACTTGTTAGAAACGAAACGAGGTTATATGTCACGATGTGAAGTACTGATCGAACAACAAGAAACAATAATTTAATGTGGCAAAGGAATTGAAAATTTCATTCAACTATAAAGGAAAAGAGAAATTACAACAATCGTGCCCCCTCATTCAGTAATAAATTTAATAGTAAAGAAGAGTCAACTATTATAGGGGTACATGTTAAACCCTAATAAATCCCAAAAGATAAAAAATAGGTCAAAAAACGCGTGAAAAGAAAATAAGTAAAAAATAGGACCGCATGGAGCTCAAGCGCCGAGCAAGCAGTAGATGGGCGGTAGGAATCCGTTGAAAATTTCGCTTTGCCGCTCGAGTGTCTAGTTGACGATAGGCTAGCGCCGTCAATTCTTATTTGACCCTATTTAAACGTCATCAAGGTCTAATATGCCAAACCACGCAAATCCTATATGAATTTTAATCACAAAACCTAACAATATTCTCATTGACACAAATTTCACTACACGAACAAAGCTTCAAAATTTATCCATCTAGAGAAAAATTTGATTACAAGGAATGAACTGAACTCTTCAATAAGAGTCAAGCTAACTTCTCCTACGAATCAAAAAATTCTTCACATCTTCCACAATATCCATTCAGAATAAATGAATTCAAACACAGCTCCGTAGAATTATCTTGGATTTTCAAAAATCATAAATAATTTAAAATTTATCAAATAAGGCTGAAACACACCTTGAAATAGAGTCAACACTAAATGCTTTGACAAGGCCACTTGCTAAAGTAAACACCTTCAAACACATTTAAATCATGCGTAACAAAATCAGCTTCTTCGTACCTTTTTCCATTGAGTTTGTCCCTCGCAATTGCATATGATGGCACCATCATATGATTTCCTTTTGATTTATAGCCACCAAATCAGCTTCATCTGGAGTATGTGATTTCCTTTTGATTTGTAGCCAAATTTCCTTTATTATGTAACTTGATGTAGTTCCTCTAGATGTTCCAATCTCCTTAGCCATAAAACAAAAAACTTGAATATTAAAATTAGATTTTGACTTGTCCCTTTCGTGACTACTATGATCAACAAGACATTTTTCTATCTCTAGCCTAAAATCCAACCAGATGTTTCATATTCTCATTTGAAATAAAGCATCGAACACATCTTCTATAGTGAGAGTATCACGATTATGTAAAACCGTGTCTTTAAACGAAGCAAGCAATGAACACAAAAAGAATTAAGGTTAAATCTTCTTCATCGTACTTTACCTCTAAGGTTCCCAAATTAGCAACGATCTCCTTAAAAACAACCAGGTGATTTTCTAACGATCTACCTTCTATCATAAGATGAGAGTACAACCTCTGCTTCAAATGCAATTTGCTTGTTAGACTTTTATTTATGCACAATTGCTCTAACTTCAACCATAACCCAACCGTTGTTTTCTCCTTCAAAATGTCATGAGGAATATTATTTGAAAGACAAAGATGAATTTGTGAAAATGCTTTTTCATCCTTTCGTTGTTTTTCTTTTATTGTCTAAGTTGTGGAC
This sequence comes from Olea europaea var. sylvestris, assembly GCF_002742605.1. NCBI lineage: Eukaryota > Viridiplantae > Streptophyta > Magnoliopsida > Lamiales > Oleaceae > Olea > Olea europaea. The sequence continues at coordinate 3,669 of NW_019263046.1, read as the reverse complement.
ATCTTGCCAAATTTCAACAACACATCATCTAAATCCATTTGAGTGAGTATTGTTCGCATCTTCACCTATCAAAAGAGAATCTAGTGTTGCGATCCAAAAGTGAAGTGTTATACTTCATGGTTGTCATCTAAAACAAGAAACCTCGAACAAATTCAACCAAAACTTTAATACCACTTGTTAGAAATGGGACAAGGTTATATGATACGATATGAATTATTTCGCAACAAGAACAAAGGAAATAAGAATTTATTTTGACAGATGAATTAAAGATTTTGTTCAATTATAAAGGAGAAGATAAATTACAATAATTGCATGTCTCACGATAATTCTAATGTTCAGTAATGAATTTAATTGTAAAGAAGAGTCCAATATTTACAGGGGTATATGTCAAACCTTAATAATAGCCAAAAGATGAAAACTAGGTACAAAACCCGTGAAAGGAAATTAAGTAAAAAATAGGACAATGCAATGCTCGAACTTCAGGCGAGCAGCATGTGGGCATTGAAAATTTCACTTCGCAGCTTGAGCGTACAGTGAACGGTAGGCTAGTGTCGTCAATTCGACAATTCCTATTTTCCTCATTGGATCATATTAGACGTCTCTAAAGCTCAATACTCCAAATCACATAAACTCTAGATGAATTTGACTTACAAAACCTAACAGAACTTAATGAGGAAAAAAAAAAAAAAAAGAACTTCATTATCCACACTTCCATTCTCATGAAGGAAGGTTAATTGTTTCCTTGCTGAGAACTGTATGCGAGATGATGTTCGTGAATGGCCCATGAGAACGACGGTGAATAGAAATGACCATGTTATACCTCGTACTTGCCTTCAAGGAGGGGATGGGAGTATGCCAAAGTGAATTTGAAATGTCAAGTTGAATACTACAGGCCTCTCTAAATACGTTAGTTTGGGACACAACCCTTGCCAAGATCCATGGAGCCTAGGTGGGCCAAACAATGATCAAACAACATATTCCATCTTTTTACCTCTATAAATGAAGTGAATTATCTAAATGATCACTGAATTTTGTAAAAAGTTTTCATAGGGTCATTAAATTTTAAAAATCATTCAATTCATCACTAAACTTTGTAAAAGATTTCTACGAGGTCACTGAATTTTAAAAATTATCTAATTCATCATTGAACATTGTAAAAAGTTTCTCGGGGGTCACTAAATTTAGTGACCACTGGAAAACATTTTGTAAAGTTCAGTGATTCCGTGAAAATTTTTTGTAAAGTTCAGCGATGAATGTGATGATTTTTAAAATTCAGTGATCCTGTGATTTTTTTTTTTTGCAAAATTCAGTTATGAATTAAGTGATTTTTAAAATTCAGTCACCCAGTAAAAACTTTTTGTAAAGTTCAATGACCAATTTGGAAATTCAATCCTATAAATGTTACACACGTATAGAAATGAAGATGAATGAAGAAAGGTTCTACTCCGAAGAAGATTAAAATAATAATTATTATTAACAATCTATGTTCTAGAATGATGGAGTGTGTATCAAAACACTCATTTAATCAATTATTTTCTCTTATCCATCTTAGTGTTGATTTTCATTTTTTAATAAGACCATTATGTTATATTAGCTTACTAAAAGGCATAAATATGGCTTTTACGAGCATAAAGGGACTTAGACAAAGTTTAGATGTAAAAAATTGTAAAATATGATTGGACAATAAGATCAAGCTTCACATGTATATATAGAATCAAGCTACACTGATCGAAAATGGTTGACATACAACTTGATTGAATACTCACAGTAGGAGGGGCCCACCTTTTTTTGGAGCTTTTAATGCACGCAGGTCCTGTACACATTGTGAGTGTAGTCAATGTTCCTGTCATGCATTTTCTGTCAACTTAGATTAATAAGTATATATATGCTTTATAAACTACATAGTCCGAAAATTAATGATTGTTTTTGCAATGAAGATTAGGTAGAATGTTATACTATGTAATTTTGTTTTATTTATTATAATCATGATCCCTTCTTATCCATTTTGCAATAGTGCACCAAATTTTATAGAATCAAATCTTATCTCATTTTACTATATTAGAAGGAATCCATAAATATCATGAAATATAACACAAAATAATTGATAATCTTATGTTACACTGTATGTTTTTATATTGTATTGAGAATAATACCTAACCACTATTTGGTTTAGTTTAAAAAAAGTGAATTAAAATCTCAATTAAAGTCTACAATTTATTATAACTACACATTTCATGAGAACAGTAACTTTTCAACTGCATATTTTATCTCTTTTTTACCAAATTTTATTAAAAATATAATTTTTATTTAAATCAAGTCGGGACCTAATAAATTTTATTGCACGTTTCATCTATGGATCACACATTTCTAGAAAGAAAAAAAGCCCTTGTTTTAGCCTCATGCTTTTTATAAGAATGAAATTTTGAATAGTGTATTGATGAGAAATGTGTGGTTGAAAGATAAGAAAATATTTTGAATTTACGTGTAATATTATTTTATTGAATAACGTGTTATTGAAATAATATTAAAACACTGTTTAAAAATATAATTTTTGAAAAGAATGATGTTCAAACAAGAGCTTCAATTTTTTTGAAAGGTTTATTTTCTAATCAATAATTTCCATTATTTTATACCTAGTCTGGATGGACTAGACGAGGGCCACAACACAAATCGAATGATTGCACCTATTTTTTTCCCAATATAAATATGAACAAGAAATACAAATGTTGCTAATGCACGTGATAACACATCACTTCACACTCCAAAATTAAAAATTTATTAACTAAAGGAGAAGGGCCCAATTATTAGAGGAATACATCCAAGTTGAGAAATTTCACTTCTTGGGGAGAGCTAATATATTAATTAAGTGAAATTGCAGTGGAAGTTCGCAATCTATGGCTATTGTAGCAAATACGTCCTTTTTTTTTTTTAAACATTTATGTCCGAAGCTTCTATATCTTATAGCCTTTAATTTGCAACGAACAATTTCAAAAGTCGTGTGCAATTCACTTCACATTATCTGAACAGTAAAACTTGTAAACTTAAGTAAATTTTATTTAAAAAAAAAAAAAACTTAAAAACAAAAGAGAAGAAAGGAAAAAGAAAAAGCCAAAAATTAGTTCCTACACGACTATATCGCACTCATCCCCAACTGACACCCTTCCACCTTGTCGACTCATCTCTGTTGTGTTTCACCATATCTTCGTGGTCCTACCTCGTTGTCATCCTAACCCCTCCCACCTTCCACCGCCCATTTCCCCCACTCCTAGAATAAAATTTTAGTGTGGGAAAGGAAGTGGTGGGAAATTGGAGGACAGAAATTAGATAAAAATTTCATTAAATGAAAGATAGAAGTTGAGCAAATAAATTTTATAAAAAATAAAAGTGCGAAAAAAGGGCCTGACGATCTCTCGATCTACTTATGACAGTCCAAAAATAAGAACTTCATCTAGCCATTTCCTCTTGCTCCTATCTTCCCTACACCTAGAAAGTTGTTTAGGCCAAGAGCCATAGTTATTAGTTGTTTCCATTTGGTTGTTTAGGCACCCGAACTAATAAAACATTCAGGGACGCCTATTACAATTTGTGCTATTAATTAATTCAAACCTTTTGTCCTTTGGCTAAAAACCAATATGGACAAAAGTTAGAGATACAAAATATTAAATTTTG
>NW_019263045.1:38417-38890 GCF_002742605.1 Olea europaea var. sylvestris | reverse complement strand
AGGCACCCACGACATCCTACCAGGCACTCCTTGGTTGATAACACACAAATTCTTCCCTACAGTCTGAATTCTGTCTTTCTGCAACAGTAAGAGAAGGAAATCGTAGATAGCAGAATACCGGGAATATCAAGACTATTGGGATAACAGCAATATTGCATATTGCCTAGATGTTAGCAGTTGAATGTGGTTGAATGCGCTCCCCGTTAACTCTTGTTCTTAGAGCTAGGAGTTGAAGAGTGAGATAGCCGTGTCAGTTTGAATGTTTACCGAAGGGCTAGGCTAAAGGAAGGATTCCCTATTGCTGGCATAGCAGGGACTACAGAAAGCATAGTTGCACGGAAATTGCCTGCCGGGGTCCGATTAATTACACAATTTTTTATTAACTTTCAGCCCTCTCTACGCCTTCAACAATGAGATTTCAAAAGACGATTCTTTCTCCACTGCTTCCTGACGAATGATTGATAGGAATAAAA
>NW_019263045.1:28957-29372 GCF_002742605.1 Olea europaea var. sylvestris | reverse complement strand
CCTCCCTCAACAACCTGACCTAGTCGGCCCATCTTCCGAGGTTTTTGTTCTGCTGATAGCTCTTTTAAAGAAGAGGACACAGTCCTCCTGAATTTCATTTCATCCATACAGGAGAATGCATCATTCTTTTCGCAGAATGGAAACAAACCCGATTCGCTCTGGCCATAATAGACCTTGAGTAACCGGGTATCCACTGGTACGCATCACCTGGATCATGTAAGAGAAAGAATCCACTTCAAAAGCGAGAGACGGAAAAGATGACCTAGCTTTCGCCAGCGCCTTCGGACCCCTCCTGTTGACAAATTTCTCAACCGGGTTGGAAGAGCCTTCCAGGTAGGCACCCACGACATCCTACCAGGCACTCCTTGGTTGATAACACACAAATTCTTCCCTACAGTCTGAATTCTGTCTTTCT
>NW_019263045.1:19539-19675 GCF_002742605.1 Olea europaea var. sylvestris | reverse complement strand
GTAACAACCTCTGATTAAGGTAGTTCCCAATGGCGAATAGAAGGCTTTTGCCACCTCCCTCAACAACCTGACCTAGTCGGCCCATCTTCCGAGGTTTTTGTTCTGCTGATAGCTCTTTTAAAGAAGAGGACACAGT
>NW_019263045.1:0-186 GCF_002742605.1 Olea europaea var. sylvestris | reverse complement strand
AAGGCCCCAGCTTTTAAATCCAATTTGTATTTTTGTTTTATATATAAAGAGGAAGCCCGCTTCAAAGCTTGGAGTGAGAGAAGTTTTTTCCTTATGTCCCAAGTTAGCCAGCATGCTTACTATACATTAGGCAACGGTGCTTATTATGAAGTAGGGAACCGCGAACATCGAGGCATTTTGTCGCCC
>NW_019263044.1:11681-19353 GCF_002742605.1 Olea europaea var. sylvestris | reverse complement strand
GCCCAAAACGGACACCGTGTGCAAAAGGTAAGCTCAATTCTTCGTACGCCGACTATCCAAGCCTTCCAAGTATAAAAGTGCTATTTCTTTCAGAAAATGGTCAAAATCCGTCATGCGTCACGAAGAAGTGGTGAGTTCAGTCCAAAAGGGTCGCTACATTTCCAAAAAGTACTTATGGAGTCAAAACGGACACCGTGTGCAAAAGTTACGCTCAATTCTTCGTACGCCGACTATCCAAGACTTCCAAACATAAAACTGCTCACTCTTTCCAAAAAATAGCTGAAATCCCTTATAGGTCACGACGAAGTTGTGAGTTCAATCCAAAAGGGTCGCTACATTTCCAAAAAGTACTTATGGGCCCAAAACGGACACCGTGTGCAAAAGGTACGCTCAATTCTTCGTACGCCGACTATCCAAGCCTTCCAAGTATAAAAGTGCTAATTCTTTCAGAAAATGGCCAAAACCCGTCATGCGTCACGACGAAGTGGTGAATTCAGGCCAAAAGGGTCGCTACATTTCCAAAAAGTACTTATGGGCTCAAAACGGACACCGTGTGCAAAAGGTACGCTCAATTCTTCGTACGCCGACTGTCCAAGCCTTCCAAGTATAAAAGTGCTAATTCTTTCAGAAAATGGCCAAAATCCGTCATGCGTCACGACGAAGTGGTGAATTCAGGCCAAAAGGGTCGCTACATTTCCAAAAAGTACTTATGGAGCCAAAACGGACACCGTGTGCAAAAGTTACGCTCAATTCTTCGTACGCCGACTATCCAAGACTTCCAAACATAAAACCGCTCACTCTTTCCAAAAAATGGCTGAAATCCCTTATAGGTCACGACGAAGTTGTGAGTTCAATCAAAAAGGGTCGCTACATTTCCAAAAAGTACTTATGGGGCCAAAACGGACACCGTGTGCAAAAGTTACGCTCAATTCTTCGTACGCCGACTATCCGAGCCTTCCAAACATAAAATTGATCACACTTTTCAAAAAATGGCCAAAATCCCTCATACGTCACGACGAAGTAGTGAGTTCAATCCAAAAGGGTCGCTATAGTTCCAAAAAGTACTTATGGGCCCAAAACCGACACCGCGTCCAAAAGGTACGCTCAATTCTTCGTACGCCGACTATCCAAGCCTTTCAAGTATAAAAGTGCTAATTCTTTCAAAAAATGGCCGAAATCCATCATATGTCACGACGAAGTGGTGAGTTCAATCCAAAAGGGTCGCTACATTTCCAAAAAGTACTTATGGAGCCAAAACGGACACCGGGTGCAAAAGTTACGCTCAATTCTTCGTACGCCGACTATCCGAGCCTTCCAAACATAAAATTGATCACACTTTTCAAAAAATGGCCAAAATCCCTCATACGTCACGACGAAGTAGTGAGTTCAATCCAAAAGGGTCGCTATAGTTCCAAAAAGTACTTATGGGCCCAAAACCGACACCGCGTCCAAAAGGTACGCTCAATTCTTCGTACGCCGACTATCCAAGCCTTTCAAGTATAAAAGTGCTAATTCTTTCAAAAAATGGCCGAAATCCATCATATGTCACGACGAAGTGGTGAGTTCAATCCAAAAGGGTCGCTACATTTCCAAAAAGTACTTATGGAGCCAAAACGGACACCGGGTGCAAAAGTTACGCTCAATTCTTCGTACGCCGACTATCCGAGCCTTCCAAACATAAAATTGATCACACTTTTCAAAAAATGGCCAAAATCCCTCATACGTCACGACGAAGTAGTGAGTTCAATCCAAAAGGGTCGCTATAGTTCCAAAAAGTACTTATGGGCCCAAAACGGACACCGTGTGCAAAAGGTACGCTCAATTCTTCGTACGCCGACTATCCAAGCCTTTCAAGTATAAAAGTGCAAATTCTTTCAAAAAATGGTCGAAATTCGTCATACGTCACGATGAAGTGGTGTGTTCAATCAAAAACGGTAGCCACATTTCCAAAAAGTACTTATGGGCCCAAAACGGACACCGTGTGCAAAAGTTACGCTCAATTCTTCGTACGCCGACTATCCGAGCCTTCCAAACATAAAACTGCTCACTCTTTCCAAAAAATGGCGAAAATCCCTCATACGTCACGACGAAGTAGTGAGTTCAATCCAAAAGGGTCGCTACATTTCCAAAAAGTACATATGGGCCCAAAACGGACACCGTGTGCAAAAGGTACGCTCAATTCTTCGTACGCCGACTATCCAAGCCTTCAAACATAAAATTGCTCTTTCTTTCCAGAGATTGAACGAAATTCGTCATACGTCACGACGAAGTTTTGAGTTCAATCCAAAAGGGTCGCTACATTTCCAAAAAGTACATATGGGCCCAAAACGGACACCGTGTGCAAAAGGTACGCTCAATTCTTCGTACGCCGACTATCCAAGCCTTCCCAGTATAAAAGTGCTAATTCTTTCAAAAAATGGCCAGAATCCGTCATATGTCACGACGAAGTGGTGAGTTCAATCCAAAACGGTCGCTACATTTCCAAAAAGTACTTATGGGCCCAAAACGGACATCGTGTGCAAAAGTTATGCTCAATTCTTCGTACGCCGACTAACCAAGCCTTCCAAACATAAAACTGATCACTCTTTCCAAAAAATGGCCAAAATTCCTCATACGTCACGACGAAGTAGTGAGTTCAATCCAAAAGGGTCGCTACATTTCCAAAAAGTACTTATGGGCCTAAAACGGACACCGTGTGCAAAAGGGACGCTCAATTCTTCGTACGCCGTCTATCCAAGCCTTCCCAGTATAAAAGTGCTAATTCTTTCAGAAAATGGCCAAAATCCATCATACGTCACGACGAAGTGGTGAGTTCAATCCAAAACGGTCGCTACATTTCCAAAAAGTACTTATGGGCCTAAAACGGACACCGTGTGCAAAAGGGACGCTCAATTCTTCGTACGCCGTCTATCCAAGCCTTCCCAGTATAAAAGTGCTAATTCTTTCAGAAAATGGCCAAAATCCATCATACGTCACGACGAAGTGGTGAGTTCAATCCAAAACGGTCGCTACATTTCCAAAAAGTACTTATGGGCCTAAAACGGACACCGTGTGCAAAAGGTACGCTCAATTCTTCGTACGCCGACTATCCAAGCCTTCCAAGTATAAAAGTGCTAATTCTTTCAAAAAATTGCCAGAATCCTTCATATGTCACGACGAAGTGGTGAGTTCAATCCAAAATGGTCGCTACATTTCCAAAAAGTAATTATGGGCCCAAAACGGACATCGTGTGCAAAAGTTACGCTCAATTCTTCGTACGCCGACTATCCAAGCCTTCCAAACATAAAACTGATCGCTCTTTCCAAAAAATGGCCAAAATGCCTCATACGTCATGACGAAGTAGTGAGTTCAATCCAAAAGGGTCGCTACATTTCCAAAAAGTACTTATGGGCCCAAAACGGACACCGTGTGCAAAAGGTACGCTCAATTCTTCGTACGCCGACTATCCAAGCCTTCCAAACATAAAATTGCTCATTCTTTCAAAAAATGGCTGAAATCCCTTATAGGTCACGACGAAGTAGTGGGTTCAATCCAAAAGGGTCGCTACATTTCCAAAAAGTACTTATGGGCACAAAACGGACACCGTGTGCAAAAGGTACGCACAATTCTTCTTACGCCGACTACCCAAGCCTTCAAACATAAAATTCCTCTTTCTTTCAAAAAATGGTTGAAATCTGTCATACGTCACGATGAAGTTTTGAGTTCAATCCAAAAGGGTCGCTACATTTCCAAAAAGTACTTATGGGGCCAAAACGGAGACCGTGTGCAAAAGGTACGCACAATTCTTCTTACGCCGACTACCCAAGCCTTCAAACATAAAATTCCTCTTTCTTTCAAAAAATGGCCGAAATCCGTCATACGTCACGATGAAGATTTGAGTTCAATCCTAAAGGGTCGCTACATTTCCAAAAAGTACTTATGGGGCCAAAACGGAGACCGTGTGCAAAAGGTACGCACAATTCTTCTTACGCCGACTACCCAAGCCTTCAAACATAAAATTCCTCTTTCTTTCAAAAAATGGTCGAAATCTGTCATACGTCACGATGAAGTTTTGAGTTCAATCCTAAAGGGTCGCTACATTTCCAAAAAGTACTTATGGGCCCAAAACGGACACCGTGTGCAAAAGGTACGCTCAATTCTTCGTACGCCGACTATCCAAGCCTTCCAAGTATAAAAGTGCTAATTCGTTCAAAAAATGGCCAAAATCCATCATACGTCATGACGAAGTGGTGAGTTCAATCCAAAATGGTCGCTACATTTTCAAAAAGTACTTATGGGCCCAAAACGGACACCGTGTGCAAAAGTTACGCTCAATTCTTCGTACGCGGACTATCCGAGCCTTCCAAACATAAAACTGATCACTCTTTCCAAAAAATGGCCAAAATCCCTCATACGTCACGACGAAGTAGTGAGTTCAATCCAAAAGGGTCGCTACAGTTCCAAAAAGTACTTATGGGGCCAAAACGGACACCGTGTACAAAAGTTACGGTCAATTCTTCGTACGCCGACTATCCAAGACTTCCAAACATAAAACTGCTCACTCTTTCCAAAAAATGGCCAAAATCCCTCATACGTCATGACGAAGTAGTGAGTTTAATCCAAAAGGGTCGCTACATTTCCAAAAAGTACTTATGGGCCCAAAACGGATACCGTGTGCAAAAGGTATGCTCAATTCTTCGTAGGCCGACTATCCAAGCCTTCAAACATAAAATTGCTCTTTCTTTCAAAAAATGACCGAAATCCGTCATACGTCACGATGAAGTTTTGAGTTCAATCCAAAAGGGTTGCTACATTTCCGAAAAATACTTATGGGCCCAAAACGGACACCGAGTGCAAAAGGTACGCTCAATTCTTCGTACGGCGACTATCCAAGCCTTCCAAGTATAAAAGTGCTAATTCTTTCAAAAGTGGCCGAAATCCATCATACGTCATGACGAAGTGGTGAGTTCTATCCAAAACGGTCGCAACATTTCCAAAGAGTACTTATGGGACCAAAATGGACACCGTGTGCAAAAGTAACGCTCAATTCTTCGTACGCCGACTATCCGAGCCTTCCAAACATAAAACTGATCACACTTTTCAAAAAATGGCCAAAATCCCTCATACGTCATGACGAAGTTGTGAGTTCAATCCAAAAGGGTCGCTACATTTCCAAAAAGTACTTATGGGCCCAAAACGGACACCGTGTGCAAAAGTTACGCTCAATTCTTCGTACGCCGACTATCCAAGCCTTCCAAACATAAAACTGCTCACTCTTTCCAAAAAATGGCCAAAATCCCTCGTACGTCACGACGAAGTAGTGAGTTCAATCCAAAAGGGTCGCTATAGTTCCAAAAAGTACTTATGGGCCCAAAACCGACACCGTGTCCAAAAGGTACGCTCAATTCTTCGTACGCCGTCTATCGAAGCCTTCAAACATAAAATTGCTCTTTCTTTCCAAAGATTGAACGAAATCCGTCATACGTCACGACGAAGTTTTGAGTTCAATCCAAAAGGGTCGCTACATTTCCAAAAAGTACATATGGCCCAAAACGGACAACGTGTGCAAAAGGTACGCTCAATTCTTCGTACGTCGACTATCTAAGCTTTCCAAGTATAAAAGTGCTAATTCTTTCAAAAAATGGCCGAAGTCCATCATATGTCACGACGAAGTGGTGAGTTCAATCCAAAAGGGTCGCTACATTTCCAAAAAGTACTTATGGACCCAAAACGGACACCGTGTGCAAAAGTTACGCTCAATTCTTCGTACGCCGACTATCCGAGCCTTCCAAACATAAAACTGATCACTCTTTCCAAAAAATGGCCCAAATCCCTCTTACGTCACGACGAAGTAGTGAGTTCAATCCAAAAGGGTCGCTACATTTCCAAAAAGTACTTATGGGGCCAACACGGATACCGTGTGCAAAAGTTACGCTCAATTCTTCGTACGATGACTATCCAAGCCTTCCCAACATAAAATTGCTCATTCTTTCGAAAAATGGCCGAAATCCCTTATAGGTCAGGACGAAGTTGTGGGTTCAATCCAAAAGGGTCACTACATTTCCAAAAAGTACTTATGGGCCCAAAACGGACACCGTGTGCAAAAGGGACGCTCAATTCTTCGTACGCCGACTATCCAAGCCTTCCAAACATAAATTTGCTCATTCTTTCGAAAAATGGCCGAAATCCCTTATAGGTCACGACGAAGTTGTGAGTTCAATCCAAAAGGGTCGCTACATTTCCGAAAAGTACTTATGGGCCCAAAACGGACACCGTGTACGAAAGGTACGCTCAATTCTTCGTACGCCGACTATCCAAGCCTTCCAAGTATAAAAGTGCTAATTCTTTCAGAAAATGGCCAAAAGCCGTCATGCGTCACGATGAAGTGGTGAGTTCATTCCAAAAGGGTCGCTCCATTTCCAAAAAGTACTTATGGAGCCAAAACGGACACCGTGTGCAAAAGTTACGCTCAATTCTTCGTACGCCGACTATCCAAGACTTCCAAACATAAAACTGCTCACTCTTTCCAAAAAATGGCCAAAATCCCTTATAGGTCACGACGAAGTTGTGAGTTCAATCCAAAAGGGTCGCTACATTTGCAAAAAGTACTTATGGGCCCAAAACGGACACCGTGTGCAAAAGTTACGCTCAATTCTTCGTACGCCGACTATTCGAGCCTTCCAAACATAAAACTGATCACACTTTTCAAAAAATGGGCAAAATCCCTCATACGTCACGACGAAGTAGTGAGTTCAATCCAAGAGGGTCGCTACATTTCCAAAAAGTACTTATGGGCCCAAAACGGACACCGTGTGCAAAAGTTACGCTCAATTCTTCGTACGCCGACTATCCAAGCCTTCCAAGTATAAAAGGGCTAATTCTTTCAAAAAATGGTCGAAATTCGTCATACGTCACGATGAAGTGGTGTGTTCAATCCAAAACGGTAGCCACATTTCCAAAAAGTACTTATGGGCCCAAAACCGACACCATGTCCAAAAGGTACGCTCAATTCTTCGTACGCCGACTATCGAAGCCTTCAAACATAAAATTGCTCTTTCTTTCCGAAGATTGAACGAAATCCGTCATACGTCACGACGAAGTTTTGAGTTCAATCCAAAACGGTCGCTACATTTCCAAAAAGTACATATGGCCCAAAACGGACACCGTGTGCAAAAGGTACGCTCAATTATTCGTACGTCGACTATCCAAGCCTTCCAAGTATAAAAGTACTAATTCTTTCAAAAAATGGCCGAAGTCAATCATATGTCACGACGAAGTGGTGAGTTCAATCAAAAAGGGTCGCTACATTTCCAAAAAGTACTTATGGACCCAAAACGGACACCGTGTGCAAAAGTTACGCTCAATTCTTCGTACGCCGACTATCCGAGCCTTCCAAACATAAAACTGATCACTCTTTCCAAAAAATGGCCGAAATCCCTCATACGTCACGACGAAGTAGTGAGTTCAATCCAAAAGGGTCGCTACATTTCCAAAAAGTACTTATGGGGCCAAAACGGACACCGTGTGCAAAAGTTACGCTCAATTCTTCGTACGACGACTATCCAAGCCTTCCCAACATAAAATTGCTCATTCTTTCGAAAAATGGCCGAAATCCCTTATAGGTCATGACAAAGTTGTGGGTTCAATCCAAAAGGGTCACTGCATTTCCAAAAAGTACTTATGGGCCCAAAAC
>NW_019263044.1:0-11610 GCF_002742605.1 Olea europaea var. sylvestris | reverse complement strand
TCCAAAAGGGTCGCTACATTTCCAAAAAGTACTTATGGAGCCAAAACGGACACCGTGTGCAAAAGTTACGCTCAATTCTTCGTACGCCGACTATCCAAGACTTCCAAACATAAAACTGCTCACTCTTTCCAAAAAATGGCCGAAATCCCTTATAGGTCACGACGAAGTTGTGAGTTCAATCCAAAAGGGTCGCTACATTTCCAAAAAGTACTTATCGGCCCAAAACGGACACCGTGTGCAAAAGTTACGCTCAATTCTTCGTACGCCGACTATCCGAGCCTTCCAAACATAAAACTGATCACACTTTTCAAAAAATGGCCAAAATCCCTCATACGTCACGACGAAGTAGTGAGTTCAGTCAAAAAGGGTCGCTACATTTCCAAAAAGTACTTATGGTCCCAAAACGGACACCGTGTGCAAAAGGTACGCTCAATTCTTCGTACGCCGACTATCCAAGCCTTTCATCTATAAAATTGTTAATTCTTTCAAAAAATGGTCGAAATTCGTCATACGTCACGATGAAGTGGTGTGTTCAATCCAAAAGGGTCGCTACATTTCCAAAAAGTACTTATGGGCCCAAAGCGGACATCGTGTGCAAAAGTTACGCTCAATTCTTCGTACGCCGACTATCCAAGCCTTCCAAACATAAAATTGATCACTCTTTCCAAAAAATGGCCAAAATCCCTCATACTTCACGATGAAGTAGTGAGTTCAATCCAAAAGGGTCGCTACATTTCCAAAAAGTACTTATGGGGCCAAAACGGAGACCGTGTGCAAAAGGTACGCTCAATTCTTCGTACGCTGACTATCCAAGCCTTCCAAATATAAAAGTGCTAATTCCTTCAGAAAATGGCCAAAATTCGTCATACGTCACGACGAAGTGGTGAGTTCAATCAAAAACGATTGCTACATTTCCAAAAAGTACTTAAGGGCCAAAACGGAGACCGTGTGCAAAAGTTACGCTCAATTCTTCGTACGCAGACTATCCAAGCCTTCAAACATAAAATTGCTCTTTCTTTCAAAAAATGTCCGAAATCCGTCATACGTCACGACGAAGTTTTGAGTTCAATCAAAAAGGGTCGTTAAATTTCCAAAAAGTACTTATGGGCCCAAAACGGACACCGTGTGCAAAAGGTACGCTCAATTCTTCGTACGCCGACTATCCAAGCCTTCCAATTATAAAAGTGCTAATTCTTTCAAAAAATGGCCAGAATCCATCATATGTCACGATGAAGTGGTGAGTTCAATCCAAAATGGTCGCTACATTTCCAAAAAGTATTTATGGGCCCAAAACGGACATCGTGTGCAAAAGTTACGCTCAATTCTTCGTACGCCGACTATCCAAGCCTTCCAAACATAAAACTGATCACCCTTTCCAAAAAATGGCCAAAATCCCTCATACGTCACGATGAAGTAGTGAGTTCAATCCAAAACGGTCGCTAGATTTCCAAAAAGTACTTATGGGGCCAAAACGGAGACCGTGTGCAAAAGTTACGCTCAATTCTTCGTACGCCGACTATCCAAGCCTTCCAAACATAAAATTGCTCATTCTTTCAAAAAATGGCTGAAATCCCTTATAGGTCACGACGAAGTTGTGAGTTCAATCCAAAAGGGTCGCTACATTTTCAAAAAGTACTTATGGGCCCAAAACGGAGACCGTGTGCAAAAGGTACGCTCAATTCTTCGTACGCCGACTATCCAAGCCTTCCAAGTATAAAAGTGCTAATTCTTTCAAAAAATGGCCAAAATCCCTCATACGTCACGATGAAGTTTTGAGATCAATCCAAAAGGGTCGCTACATTTTCAAAAAGTACTTATGGGCCCAAAACGGAGACCGTGTGCAAAAGGTACGCTCAATTCTTCGTACGCCGACTATCCAAGCCTTCCAAGTATAAAAGTGCTAATTCTTTCAAAAAATGGCCAAAATCCCTCATACGTCACGATGAAGTTTTGAGATCAATCCAAAAGGGTCGCTACATTTTCAAAAAGTACTTATGGGCCCAAAACGGAGACCGTGTGCAAAAGGTACGCTCAATTCTTCGTACGCCGACTATCCAAGCCTTCCAAGTATAAAAGTGCTAATTCTTTCAAAAAATGGCCAAAATCCCTCATACGTCACGATGAAGTTTTGAGATCAATCCAAAAGGGTCGCTACATTTTCAAAAAGTACTTATGGGCCCAAAACGGAGACCGTGTGCAAAAGGTACGCTCAATTCTTCGTACGCCGACTATCCAAGCCTTCCAAGTATAAAAGTGCTAATTCTTTCAAAAAATGGCCAAAATCCCTCATACGTCACGATGAAGTTTTGAGATCAATCCAAAAGGGTCGCTACATTTTCAAAAAGTACTTATGGGCCCAAAACGGAGACCGTGTGCAAAAGGTACGCTCAATTCTTCGTACGCCGACTATCCAAGCCTTCCAAGTATAAAAGTGCTAATTCTTTCAAAAAATGGCCAAAATCCCTCATACGTCACGATGAAGTTTTGAGATCAATCCAAAAGGGTCGCTACATTTTCAAAAAGTACTTATGGGCCCAAAACGGAGACCGTGTGCAAAAGGTACGCTCAATTCTTCGTACGCCGACTATCCAAGCCTTCCAAGTATAAAAGTGCTAATTCTTTCAAAAAATGGCCAAAATCCCTCATACGTCACGATGAAGTTTTGAGATCAATCCAAAAGGGTCGCTACATTTTCAAAAAGTACTTATGGGCCCAAAACGGAGACCGTGTGCAAAAGGTACGCTCAATTCTTCGTACGCCGACTATCCAAGCCTTCCAAGTATAAAAGTGCTAATTCTTTCAAAAAATGGCCAAAATCCCTCATACGTCACGATGAAGTTTTGAGATCAATCCAAAAGGGTCGCTACATTTTCAAAAAGTACTTATGGGCCTAAAACGGACACCGTGTGCAAAAGTTACGCTCAATTCTTCGTACGCCGACTATCCGAGCCTTCCAAACGTAAAACTGATCACTCTTTCCAAAAAATAGCCAAAATCCCCCATACGTCACGACGAAGTAGTGAGTTCAATCCAAAAGGGTCGCTACATTTCCAAAAAGTACTTATGGGGCCAAAACGGACACCGTGTGCAAAAGTTACGGTCAATTCTTCGTATGCCGACTATCCAAGACTTCCAAACATAAAACTGCTCACTCTTTCCAAAAAATGGCCAAAATCCCTCATACATCACGACGAAGTGGTGAGTTCAATCCAAAAGGGTCGCTACATTTCCAAAAAGTACTTATGGGCCCAAAACGGACACCGTGTGCAAAAGGTACGCTCAATTCTTCGTATGCCGACTATCCAAGCCTTCAAACATAAAATTGCTCTTTCTTTCAAACAATGGCCGAAATCCGTCATACGTCACGATGAAGTTTTGAGTTCAATCCAAAAGGGTAGCTACATTTCCGAAAAGTACTTATGGGCCCAAAACGGACACCGAGTGCAAAAGGTACGCTCAATTCTTCGTACGCCGACTATCCAAGCCTTCCAAGTATAAAAGTTCTAATTCTTTCAAAAGTGGCCGAAATCCATCATACGTCATGACGAAGTGGTGAGTTCAATCCAAAACGGTCGTAACATTTCAAAAAAGTACTTATGGGCCCAAAATGGACACCGTGTGCAAAAGTTACGCTCAATTTTTTGTACGCTGACTATCCGAGCCTTCCAAACATAAAACTGATCACTCGTTCCAAAAATGGCCAAAATCCCTCATACGTCACGTAGTGAGTCCAATC
The DNA here is from genome assembly GCF_002742605.1 of Olea europaea var. sylvestris. Taxonomy (NCBI): domain Eukaryota; kingdom Viridiplantae; phylum Streptophyta; class Magnoliopsida; order Lamiales; family Oleaceae; genus Olea; species Olea europaea. The sequence goes on along the minus strand of NW_019263044.1, from coordinate 7,874 downwards.
CAAAAGGGTCGCTACATTTCCAAAAAGTACTTATGGGGCCAAAACGGACACCGTGTGCAAAAGTTACGCTCAATTCTTTGTACGACGACTATCCAAGCCTTCCCAACATAAAATTGCTCATTCTTTAAAAAAATGGCCGAAATCCCTTATAGGACACGACGAAGTTGTGAGTTCAATCCAAAAGGGTCGCTACATTTCCAAAAAGTACTTATGGGCCCAAAACGGACACCGTGTGCAAAAGGTACGCTCAATTCTTCGTACGCCGACTATCCGAGCCTTCCAAACATAAAACTGATCACTCATTCCAAAAAATGGTCAAAATCCGTCATACGTCACGACGAAGTAGTGAGTTCAATCCAAAAGGGTCGCTACATTTCCAAAATGTACTTATGGGGCCAAAACGGAGACCGTGTGCAAAAGTTACGCTCAATTCTTCGTACGCCGACTATCCAAGCCTTCCAAACATAAAATTGCTCATTCTTTCAAAAAATGGCTGAAATCCCTTATACGTCACGACGAAGTTGTGGGTTCAATCCAAAAGGGTCGCTACATTTCCAAAAAGTACTTATGGGCCCAAAACGGACACCGTGTGCAAAAGGTACGCACAATTCTTCTTACGCCGACTACCCAAGCCTTCGAACATAAAAGGGCTAATTCTTTCAAAAAATGGCCAAAATCCATCATACGTCACGACGAAGTGGTGAGTTCAATCCAAAATGGTCGCTACATTTTCAAAAAGTACTTATGGGCCCAAAACGGACACCGTGTGCAAAAGGTACGCACAATTCTTCTTACGCCGACTACCCAAGCCTTCGAACATAAAAGGGCTAATTCTTTCAAAAAATGGCCAAAATCCCTCATACGTCACGACGAAGTAGTGAGTTCAATCCAAAAGGGTCGCTACATTTTCAAGAAGTACTTATGGGCCTAAAACGGACACCGTGTGCAAAAGGTACGCACAATTCTTCTTACGCCGACTACCCAAGCCTTCGAACATAAAAGGGCTAATTCTTTCAAAAAATGGCCAAAATCCCTCATACGTCACGACGAAGTAGTGAGTTCAATCCAAAAGGGGCGCTACATTTCCAAAAAGTACTTATGGGCCCAAAACGGACACCGTGTGCAAAAGGTACGCTCAATTCTTCGTATGCCGACTATCCAAGCATTCAAAAATAAAATTGCTCTTTCTTTCAAAAAATGGCCAAAATCCGTCATACGTCACGACGAAGTTTTGAGTTCAATCCAAAAGGGTTGCTACATTTCCGAAAAGTACTTATGGGCCCAAAACGGACACCGAGTGCAAAAGGTACGCTCAATTCTTTGTACGCCGACTATCCAAGCCTTCCAAGTATAAAAGTACTAATTCTTTCAAAAGTGGCCGAAATCCATCATACGTCATGACGAAGTGGTGAGTTAAAATCCAAAACGGTCGCAACATTTCCAAAAAGTACTTATGGGCCCAAAACGGACACCGTGTGCAAAAGTTACGCTCAATTTTTCGTACGCTGACTATCCGAGCCTTCCAAAAATAAAACTGATCACTCGTTCCAAAAAATGGCCAAAATCCCTCATACGTCACGACGAAGTAGTGAGTCCAATCCAAAAGGGTCGCTACATTTTCAAAACGTACTTATGGGCCCAAAACGGACACCGTGTGCAAAAGTTACGCTCAATTCTTCGTACGCCGACTATCCAAGACTTCCAAACATAAAACTGCTCACTCTTTCCAAAAAATGGCCAAAATCCCTCATACGTCACGACGAAGTAGTGAGTTCAATCCAAAAGGGTCGCTACATTTCCAAAAAGTACTTATGGGGCCAAAACGGACACCGTGTGCAAAAGTTACGCTCAATTTTTCGTACGCTGACTATCCGAGCCTTCCAAAAATAAAACTGATCACTCGTTCCAAAAAATGGCCAAAATCCCTCATACGTCACGACGAAGTAGTGAGTTCAATCCAAAAGGGTCGCTACATTTCCAAAAAGTACTTATGGGCCCAAAACGGACACCGTGGGCAAAAGGTACGCTCAATTCTTTGAATGCCGACTATCCAAGCCTTCAAACATAAAATTGCTCTTTCTTTCAAAAAATGGCCGAAATCCGTCATACGTCACGACGAAGTAGTGAGTTCAATCCAAAACGGTCGCTACATTTTCAAAAAGTACTTATGGGGCCAAAACGGACACCGTGGGCAAAAGGTACGCTCAATTCTTTGAATGCCGACTATCCAAGCCGTCCACACATAAAATTGCTCACTCTTTCGAAAAATTGTTGAAATACCTCGTACATCAAGATGAATTCGTGAGTTCAATCCAAAACGGTCGCTACATTTTCAAAAAGTACTTATGGGGCCAAAACGGACACCGTGTGCAAAAGTTACGCTCAATTTTTCGTACGCTGACTATCCGAGCCTTCCAAACATAAAACTGATCACTCATTCCAAAAAAGGCCAAAATCCCTTATACGTCACGACGAAGTAGTGAGTCCAATCCAAAAGGGTCGCTTCATTTCCAAAAAGTACTTATGGGGCCAAAACGGACACCGTGTGCAAAAGTTACGCTCAATTCTTCGTACGACGACTATCCAAGCCGTCCACACATAAAATTGCTCATTCTTTCGAAAAATGGCCGAAATCCCTTATAGGACACGACGAAGTTGTGAGTTCAATCCAAAAGGGTCGCTACATTTCCAAAAAGTACTTATGGGCCCAAAACGGACACCGTGTGCAAAAGGTACGCCCATTTCTTCGTACTCCGACTATCCAAGCCTTCAAACATAAAATTGGTCTTTCTTTCGAAAAATGGCCGAAATCCGTCATACGTCACGATGAAGTTTTGAGTTCAATCCAAAAGGGTCGCTACATTTCCAAAAAGTACTTTTGGGCCGAAAACGGACACCGTGTGCAAAAGGTACGCTCAATTTTTCGTACGTCGACTATCCTAGCCTTGCAAGTATAAAAGTGCTAATTCTTTCAAAAAATGGCCGAAATCCGTCATATGTCACGACGAAGTGGTGAGTTCAATCCAAAATGGTCGCAACATTTCCAAAAAGTACTTATGGGATCCGTCATACGTCACGACGAAGTTGTGAGTTCAATCCAAAATGGTCGCAACATTTCCAAAAAGTACTTATGGGCCCAAAACGGACACCGTGTGCAAAAGTTACGCTCAATTCTTCGTAAACCGACTATCCGAGCCTTCCAAACATAAAACTGATCGCTCTTTCCATAAAATGCCCAAAATCCCTCATACGTCACGACGAAATAGTGAGTTCAATCCAAAAGGGTCGCTACATTTCCAAAAAGTACTTATGGGGCCAAAACGGACACCGTGTGCAAAAGTTACGCTCAATTCTTCGTACGCCGACTATCCAAGCCTTCCACACATAAAATTGCTCATTCTTTCGAAAAATGGCCGAAATCCCTCATACGTCTCGACGAAGCGGTGAGTTCAATCCAAAACGGTCGCTACATTTCCAAAAAGTACTTATGGGGCCAAAACGGACACCGTGTGCAAAAGTTACGCTCAATTCTTCGTACGCCGACTATCCAAGCCTTCCAAACATTAAATTGCTCATTCTTTCAAAAAATGGCTGAAATCCCTTATAGGTCACGAGGAAGTTGAGGGTTCAATCCAAAAGGGTCTCTACATTTCCAAAAAGTACTTATGGGCCCAAAACGTACACCGTGTGCAAAAGGTACGCACAATCCTTCATGCGCCGACTACCCAAGCCTTCAAACATAAAATTCCTCTTTCTTACAAAAAATGGTCGAAATCCATCATACGTCACGACGAAGTTTTGAGTTCAATCCAAAAGGGTCGCTACATTTCCAAAAAGTACTTATGGGCCTAAAACGGACACCGTGTGCAAAAGGTACGCTTAATTCTTCGTACGCCGACTATCCACGCCTTCCAAGTATTAAAGTGCTAATTCTTTCAAAAAATGGCTGAAATCCGTTATACATCACGACGAAGTGGTGAGTTTAATCCAAAAGGGTCGCTACATTTCCAAAAAGTACTTATGGGCCCAAAACGGACACCGTGTGCAAAAGGTACGCTTAATTCTTCGTACGCCGATTATCCAAGCCTTCCGAACATAAAATTGCTCATTCTTTCGAAAAATGGCCGAAATCCATCATACGTCACGACGAAGTTTTGAGTTCAATCCAAAACGGTCGCTACATCTCCAAAAAGTACTTATGGGCCTAAAACGGACACCGTGTGCAAAAGGTACGCTTAATTCTTCGTACGCCGACTATCCAAGCCTTCCAAGTATAAAAGTGCTAATTCTTTCAAAAAGTTGCCGAAATCCATCATACGTCATGACGAAGTGGTGAGTTCAATCCAAAACGGTCGCAACATTTCCAAAAAGTACTTATGGGCCCAAAATGGACACCGTGTGCAAAAGTTACGCTCAATTTTTCGTACGCTGACTATCCGAGCCTTCCAAACATAAAACTGATCACTCGTTCGAAAAAATGGCCAAAATCCCTCATACGTCACGACGAAGTAGTGAGTCCAATCCAAAAGGGTCGCTTCATTTCCAAAAAGTACTTATGGGGCCAAAACGGACACCGTGTGCAAAAGTTACGCTCAATTCTTCGTACGACGACTATCCAAGCCTTCCACACGTAAAATTGCTCATTCTTTCGAAAAATGGCCGAAATCCCTTATAGGTCACGACGAAGTAGTGAGTTCAATCCAAAAGGGTCGCTACATTTCCAAAAAGTACTTATGGGGCCAAAACGGACACCGTGTGCAAAAGGTACGCTCAATTCTTCGTACGACGACTATCCAAGCCTTCCACACATAAAATTGCTCATTCTTTCAAAAAATGGCTGAAATCCCTTATAGGTCACGAGGAAGTTGAGGGTTCAATCCAAAAGGGTCTCTACATTTCCAAAAAGTACTTATGGGCCCAAAACGTACACCGTGTGCAAAAGGTACGCACAATCCTTCATACGCCGACTACGCAAGCCTTCAAACATAAAATTCCTCTTTCTTTCAAAAAATGGTCGAAATCCATCATACGTCACGACGAAGTTTTGAGTTCAATCCAAAAGGGTCGCTACATTTCCAAAAAGTACTTATGGGCCCAAAACGGACACCGTGTGCAAAAGGTACGCTTAATTCTTCGTACGCCGACTATCCACGCCTTCCAAGTATTAAAGTGCTAATTCTTTAAAAAAATGGCTGAAATCCATTATACATCACGGCGAAGTGGTGAGTTCAATCCAAAAGGGTCGCTACATTTCCAAAAATACTTATGGGCCCAAAACGGACACCGTGTGCAAAAGGTACGCTCAATTCTTCGTACACCGACTATCCAAGCCTTCAAACATAAAATTGCTCTTTCTTTCAAAAAATGGCCGAAATCCGTCATACGTCACGACGAAGTGTTGAGTTCAATCCAAAAGGGTTGCTACCTTTCCAAAAAGTACTTATGGGGCCAAAACGGACACCGTGTGCAAAAGTTACGCTCAATTCTTCGTACGCCGACTATCCGAGCCTTCCGAACATAAAACTGATCACTCGTTCCAAAAAATGGCCAAAATCCCTCATACGTCACGACGAAGTAGTGAGTCCAATCCAAAAGGGTCGCTTCATTTCCAAAAAGTACTTATGGGGCCAAAACGGACACCGTGTGCAAAAGTTACGCTCAATTCTTCGTACGACGACTATCCGAGCCTTCCCAACATAAAATTGTTCATTCTTTCAAAAAATGGCCGAAATCCCTTATAGGACACGACGAAGTTGTGAGTTCAATCCAAAAGGGTCGCTACATTTCCAAAAAGTACTTATGGGCCCAAAACGGACACCGTGTGCAAAAGGTACGCCCATTTCTTCGTACTCTGACTATCCAAGCCTTCAAACATAAAATTGCTCTTTCTTTCGAAAAATGGCCGAAATCCGTCATACGTCACGACGAAGTTTTGAGTTCAATCCAAAAGGGTCGCTACATTTCCAAAAAGTACTTTTGGGCCGAAAACGGACACCGTGTGCAAAAGGTACGCTCAATTCTTCGTACGCCGACTATCCTAGCCTTGCAAGTATAAAAGTGCTAATTCTTTCAAAAAATGGCCGAAATCCGTCGTATGTCATGACGAAGTGGTGAGTTCAATCCAAAATGGTCGCAACATTTCCAAAAAGTACTTATGGGTCCAAAACGGACACCGTGTGCAAAAGTTACGCTCAATTCTTCGTACACCGACTATCCGAGCCTTCCAAACATAAAACCGATCGCTCTTTCCAAAAAATGGCCAAAATCCCTCATACGTCACGATGAAATAGTGAGTTCAATCCAAAAGGGACGCTACATTTCCAAAAAGTACTTACGGGGCCAAAACGGACACCGTGTGCAAAAGTTACGCTCAATTTTTCGTACGCTGACTATCCGAGCCTTCCAAACATAAAACTGATCACTCGTTCCAAAAAATGGCCAAAATCCCTCATACGTCACGACGAAGTAGTGCGTTCAATCCAAAAGGGCCGCTACATTTCCAAAAAGTACTTACGGGGCCAAAACGGACACCGTGTGCAAAAGTTACGCTCAATTTTTCGTACGCTGACTATCCGAGCCTTCCAAACATAAAACTGATCACTCGTTCCAAAAAATGGCCAAAATCCCTCATACGTCACGACGAAGTAGTGCGTTCAATCCAAAAGGGCCGCTACATTTCCAAAAAGTACTTACGGGGCCAAAACGGACACCGTGTGCAAAAGTTACGCTCAATTTTTCGTACGCTGACTATCCGAGCCTTCCAAACATAAAACTGATCACTCGTTCCAAAAAATGGCCAAAATCCCTCATACGTCACGACGAAGTAGTGCGTTCAATCCAAAAGGGCCGCTACATTTCCAAAAAGTACTTACGGGGCCAAAACGGACACCGTGTGCAAAAGTTACGCTCAATTTTTCGTACGCTGACTATCCGAGCCTTCCAAACATAAAACTGATCACTCGTTCCAAAAAATGGCCAAAATCCCTCATACGTCACGACGAAGTAGTGCGTTCAATCCAAAAGGGCCGCTACATTTCCAAAAAGTACTTACGGGGCCAAAACGGACACCGTGTGCAAAAGTTACGCTCAATTTTTCGTACGCTGACTATCCGAGCCTTCCAAACATAAAACTGATCACTCGTTCCAAAAAATGGCCAAAATCCCTCATACGTCACGACGAAGTAGTGCGTTCAATCCAAAAGGGCCGCTACATTTCCAAAAAGTACTTACGGGGCCAAAACGGACACCGTGTGCAAAAGTTACGCTCAATTTTTCGTACGCTGACTATCCGAGCCTTCCAAACATAAAACTGATCACTCGTTCCAAAAAATGGCCAAAATCCCTCATACGTCACGACGAAGTAGTGCGTTCAATCCAAAAGGGCCGCTACATTTCCAAAAAGTACTTACGGGGCCAAAACGGACACCGTGTGCAAAAGTTACGCTCAATTTTTCGTACGCTGACTATCCGAGCCTTCCAAACATAAAACTGATCACTCGTTCCAAAAAATGGCCAAAATCCCTCATACGTCACGACGAAGTAGTGCGTTCAATCCAAAAGGGCCGCTACATTTCCAAAAAGTACTTACGGGGCCAAAACGGACACCGTGTGCAAAAGTTACGCTCAATTTTTCGTACGCTGACTATCCGAGCCTTCCAAACATAAAACTGATCACTCGTTCCAAAAAATGGCCAAAATCCCTCATACGTCACGACGAAGTAGTGCGTTCAATCCAAAAGGGTCGCTACATTTCCAAAAAGTACTTATGGGGCCAAAACGGACACCGTGTGAAAAAGTTACGCTCAATTCATCGTACGACGACTATCCAAGCCTTCCCAACATAAAATTGCTCATTCTTTCAAAAAATGGCCGAA
>NW_019263043.1:0-19358 GCF_002742605.1 Olea europaea var. sylvestris | reverse complement strand
CGCGCCGGGGTCGATTTCGTCATTTTTCGCGACGGTTTTGGAATCGTCTAAAATTTGACTGATTGATGGGAAGTAAAAATCGCCCCAGGAGCAATTTCGTCAACTTTCGCGACGGTGTCGGAATCGGCTAAAATTTGACTGATTGATGGGAAACAAAAATCTTGCCGGGGGCGATTTCGTAATTTTTCGCGACAGTGTCGAAATGGGCTCAAATTTGACCGATTGGTCGGAAAAAAAATCGCGCCGGGGGCAATTTCATCATTTTTCGCGACGGTGTCGTAGTCGGCTAAAATTTGACTGATTGATGGGAAACAAAAATCGCGCGGGGGGCGATTTCGTCATTTTTCGCGACGGTGTCGGAATCAACTAAAATTGGACTGATTGATCGGAAACAAAAATCGCGCGGGGGGCGATTTCGTCATTTTTCGCGACGATGTCGGAATCGACTAAAATTTGACTGATTGATGGGAAACAAAAATCTCGTCGGGGGCAATTTCGTAATTTTTTCGTGACGGTGTCGTAATCGGCTAAAATTTGACTGATTGATGGGAAACAAAAATCTCGCGGGGGATGATTTCGTCATTTTTCGCGACGGTGTCGAAATGTGCTCAAATTTGACCGATTCATTGGAAAAAAAATCTCGCCGGGGTCGATTTCGTCATTTTTCGCGATGGTTTTGAAATCGTCTAAAATTTGACTGATTGATGGGAAACAAAAATCGCGCCGGGGGCAATTTCGTCATTTTTCGCGACGGTGTCGCAATCGGCTAAAATTTGACTGATTGATGGGAAAAAAATCGCGCCGGGGGCGATTTCGTCATTTTTCGCGACGGTGTCGAAATGGGATCAAATTTGACCGATTCATCGGAAAAAAATCGCGCCGGGGTCGATTTCGTCATTTTTCGCGACGGTTTTGGAATCGTCTAAAATTTGACTGATTGATGGGAAATAAAAATCGCGCCGGGAGCAATTTCGTCAATTTTCGCGACGGTGTCGGAATCGGCTAAAATTTGACTGATTGATGGGAAACAAAAATCGCGCCGGGGGCGATTTCGTCATTTTTCGCGACGGTGTCGAAATGGGATCAAATTTGACTGATTCATCGTAAAAAAATCGCGCCGGGGTCGATTTCGTCATTTTTCGCGACGGTTTTGGAATCGTCTAAAATTTGACTGATTGATGGGAAACAAAAATCGCGCCGAGAGCAATTTCGTCAACTTTCGCGACGGTGTGGGAATCGGCTAAAATTTGACTGATTGATGGGAAAAAAAAATCGCGCCGGGGGCGATTTCGTAATTTTTCGCGACAGTGTCGAAATGGGCTCAAATTTGACCGATTGATCGGAAAAAAAATCGCGCCGGGGGCAATTTCGTCATTTTTCGCGACGGTGTCGTAGTCGGCTAAAATTTGACTGATTGATGGGAAACAAAAATCGCCCGGGGGGCGATTTCGTCATTTTTCGCGTTCATCGGAAAACAAATCGCGCCGGGGCTGATTTCGTCATTTTTCGTGACGATTTTGGAATCGTCTAAAATTTGACTGAGTGATGGGAAACAAAAATCGCGCCGGGGGCAATTTCGTAATTTTTTCGTGACGGTGTCGTAATCGGCTAAAATTTGACTGATTGGCGGGAAACAAAAATTGAGCGGGGGGCATTTCGTCATTTTTCGTGACGGTGTTGAAATGGGCTCAAATTTGACCAATTCATCGGAAAAAAATCCCGCCGAGGTCGATTTCGTCATTTTTCGCGACTGACTGATTGATCGGAAACAAAAATCGCGCCGGGGGCGATTTCGTCATTTTTCGCGACTGACTGATTGATCGGAAACAAAAATCGCGCCGGGGGCGATTTCGTCATTTTTCGCGACTGACTGATTGATCGGAAACAAAAATCGCGCCGGGGGCGATTTCGTCATTTTTCGCGACTGACTGATTGATCGGAAACAAAAATCGCGCCGGGGGCAATTTCATCATTTTTCGCGACGGTGTCGAAATGGGCTCAAATTTTACCGATTGATCGGAAAAAAAATCGCGCTGGGGTCGATTTCGTTATTTTTTGCGACGGTTTAGGAATCGTCTAAAAGTTGACTGATTGATGGGAAACAAAAATTGCACTGGAGGCAATTTCGTCATTTTTCGCGACGGTGTCGGAATCGGCTAAAATTTGACTGATTGATGGGAAACAAAAATTGAGCGGGGGGCATTTCGTCATTTTTCGTGACGGTGTTGAAATGGGCTCAAATTTGACCAATTCATCGGAAAAAAATCCCCCCGAGGTCGATTTCGTCATTTTTCGCGACGGTTTTGGAATCGTCTAAAATTTGACTGATTGATGGAAAACAAAAAATTGCGCCGGGAGAAATTTCGTCAATTTTCGCGACGGTTGACTGATTGATGGGAAAAAACCGCGCCGGAGGCGATTTCGTCATTTTTCGCGACGGAGTCGAAATGGGCTCAAATCGGGGTCGATTTCGTCACTTTTCGCGACGGTGTCGGAATCGTCTAAAACTTGACTGATTGATGGGAAAAAACCGCGCCGGAGGCGATTTCGTCATTTTTCGCGACGGAGTCGAAATGGGCTCAAATCGGGGTCGATTTCGTCACTTTTCGCGACGGTGTCGGAATCGTCTAAAACTTGACTGATTGATGGGAAAAAACCGCGCCGGAGGCGATTTCGTCATTTTTCGCGACGGAGTCGAAATGGGCTCAAATCGGGGTCGATTTCGTCACTTTTCGCGACGGTGTCGGAATCGTCTAAAACTTGACTGATTGATGGGAAAAAACCGCGCCGGAGGCGATTTCGTCATTTTTCGCGACGGAGTCGAAATGGGCTCAAATCGGGGTCGATTTCGTCACTTTTCGCGACGGTGTCGGAATCGTCTAAAACTTGACTGATTGATGGGAAAAAACCGCGCCGGAGGCGATTTCGTCATTTTTCGCGACGGAGTCGAAATGGGCTCAAATCGGGGTCGATTTCGTCACTTTTCGCGACGGTGTCGGAATCGTCTAAAACTTGACTGATTGATGGGAAAAAACCGCGCCGGAGGCGATTTCGTCATTTTTCGCGACGGAGTCGAAATGGGCTCAAATCGGGGTCGATTTCGTCACTTTTCGCGACGGTGTCGGAATCGTCTAAAACTTGACTGATTGATGGGAAAAAACCGCGCCGGAGGCGATTTCGTCATTTTTCGCGACGGAGTCGAAATGGGCTCAAATCGGGGTCGATTTCGTCACTTTTCGCGACGGTGTCGGAATCGTCTAAAACTTGACTGATTGATGGGAAAAAACCGCGCCGGAGGCGATTTCGTCATTTTTCGCGACGGAGTCGAAATGGGCTCAAATCGGGGTCGATTTCGTCACTTTTCGCGACGGTGTCGGAATCGTCTAAAACTTGACTGATTGATGGGAAAAAACCGCGCCGGAGGCGATTTCGTCATTTTTCGCGACGGAGTCGAAATGGGCTCAAATCGGGGTCGATTTCGTCACTTTTCGCGACGGTGTCGGAATCGTCTAAAACTTGACTGATTGATGGGAAAAAACCGCGCCGGAGGCGATTTCGTCATTTTTCGCGACGGAGTCGAAATGGGCTCAAATCGGGGTCGATTTCGTCACTTTTCGCGACGGTGTCGGAATCGTCTAAAACTTGACTGATTGATGGGAAAAAACCGCGCCGGAGGCGATTTCGTCATTTTTCGCGACGGAGTCGAAATGGGCTCAAATCGGGGTCGATTTCGTCACTTTTCGCGACGGTGTCGGAATCGTCTAAAACTTGACTGATTGATGGGAAAAAACCGCGCCGGAGGCGATTTCGTCATTTTTCGCGACGGAGTCGAAATGGGCTCAAATCGGGGTCGATTTCGTCACTTTTCGCGACGGTGTCGGAATCGTCTAAAACTTGACTGATTGATGGGAAAAAACCGCGCCGGAGGCGATTTCGTCATTTTTCGCGACGGAGTCGAAATGGGCTCAAATCGGGGTCGATTTCGTCACTTTTCGCGACGGTGTCGGAATCGTCTAAAACTTGACTGATTGATGGGAAAAAACCGCGCCGGAGGCGATTTCGTCATTTTTCGCGACGGAGTCGAAATGGGCTCAAATCGGGGTCGATTTCGTCACTTTTCGCGACGGTGTCGGAATCGTCTAAAACTTGACTGATTGATGGGAAAAAACCGCGCCGGAGGCGATTTCGTCATTTTTCGCGACGGAGTCGAAATGGGCTCAAATCGGGGTCGATTTCGTCACTTTTCGCGACGGTGTCGGAATCGTCTAAAACTTGACTGATTGATGGGAAAAAACCGCGCCGGAGGCGATTTCGTCATTTTTCGCGACGGAGTCGAAATGGGCTCAAATCGGGGTCGATTTCGTCACTTTTCGCGACGGTGTCGGAATCGTCTAAAACTTGACTGATTGATGGGAAAAAACCGCGCCGGAGGCGATTTCGTCATTTTTCGCGACGGAGTCGAAATGGGCTCAAATCGGGGTCGATTTCGTCACTTTTCGCGACGGTGTCGGAATCGTCTAAAACTTGACTGATTGATGGGAAAAAACCGCGCCGGAGGCGATTTCGTCATTTTTCGCGACGGAGTCGAAATGGGCTCAAATCGGGGTCGATTTCGTCACTTTTCGCGACGGTGTCGGAATCGTCTAAAACTTGACTGATTGATGGGAAAAAACCGCGCCGGAGGCGATTTCGTCATTTTTCGCGACGGAGTCGAAATGGGCTCAAATCGGGGTCGATTTCGTCACTTTTCGCGACGGTGTCGGAATCGTCTAAAACTTGACTGATTGATGGGAAAAAACCGCGCCGGAGGCGATTTCGTCATTTTTCGCGACGGAGTCGAAATGGGCTCAAATCGGGGTCGATTTCGTCACTTTTCGCGACGGTGTCGGAATCGTCTAAAACTTGACTGATTGATGGGAAAAAACCGCGCCGGAGGCGATTTCGTCATTTTTCGCGACGGAGTCGAAATGGGCTCAAATCGGGGTCGATTTCGTCACTTTTCGCGACGGTGTCGGAATCGTCTAAAACTTGACTGATTGATGGGAAAAAACCGCGCCGGAGGCGATTTCGTCATTTTTCGCGACGGAGTCGAAATGGGCTCAAATCGGGGTCGATTTCGTCACTTTTCGCGACGGTGTCGGAATCGTCTAAAACTTGACTGATTGATGGGAAAAAACCGCGCCGGAGGCGATTTCGTCATTTTTCGCGACGGAGTCGAAATGGGCTCAAATCGGGGTCGATTTCGTCACTTTTCGCGACGGTGTCGGAATCGTCTAAAACTTGACTGATTGATGGGAAAAAACCGCGCCGGAGGCGATTTCGTCATTTTTCGCGACGGAGTCGAAATGGGCTCAAATCGGGGTCGATTTCGTCACTTTTCGCGACGGTGTCGGAATCGTCTAAAACTTGACTGATTGATGGGAAAAAACCGCGCCGGAGGCGATTTCGTCATTTTTCGCGACGGAGTCGAAATGGGCTCAAATCGGGGTCGATTTCGTCACTTTTCGCGACGGTGTCGGAATCGTCTAAAACTTGACTGATTGATGGGAAAAAACCGCGCCGGAGGCGATTTCGTCATTTTTCGCGACGGAGTCGAAATGGGCTCAAATCGGGGTCGATTTCGTCACTTTTCGCGACGGTGTCGGAATCGTCTAAAACTTGACTGATTGATGGGAAAAAACCGCGCCGGAGGCGATTTCGTCATTTTTCGCGACGGAGTCGAAATGGGCTCAAATCGGGGTCGATTTCGTCACTTTTCGCGACGGTGTCGGAATCGTCTAAAACTTGACTGATTGATGGGAAAAAACCGCGCCGGAGGCGATTTCGTCATTTTTCGCGACGGAGTCGAAATGGGCTCAAATCGGGGTCGATTTCGTCACTTTTCGCGACGGTGTCGGAATCGTCTAAAACTTGACTGATTGATGGGAAAAAACCGCGCCGGAGGCGATTTCGTCATTTTTCGCGACGGAGTCGAAATGGGCTCAAATCGGGGTCGATTTCGTCACTTTTCGCGACGGTGTCGGAATCGTCTAAAACTTGACTGATTGATGGGAAAAAACCGCGCCGGAGGCGATTTCGTCATTTTTCGCGACGGAGTCGAAATGGGCTCAAATCGGGGTCGATTTCGTCACTTTTCGCGACGGTGTCGGAATCGTCTAAAACTTGACTGATTGATGGGAAAAAATCGCGCCGGAGGCGATTTCGTCATTTTTCGCGACGGTGTCGAAATGGGCTCAAATTTGACCGATTCATCGGAAAAAAATCACGCCGGGGGCAATTTCGTCATTTTTCGCGATGGTTTTGGAATTATCTAAAATTTGACTGATTGATGGGAAACAAAAATCGCGCCGGGGGCAATTTCGTCAATTTTCGCGACGGTGTCGGAATCGGCTAAAATTTGACTGATTGATGGGAAAAAATCGCGCCGGAGGCGATTTCGTCATTTTTCGCGTTCATCGGAAAACAAATCGCGCCGGGGCCGATTTCGTCATTTTTCGTGACGGTTTTGGAATCGTCTCAAATTTGACTGATTGATGGGAAAAAATCGCGCCGGAGGCGATTTCGTCATTTTTCGCGACGGTGTCGTAGTCGGCTAAAATTTGACTGATTGATGGGAAACAAAAATCGCGCGGGGGGCGATTTCGTTATTTTTCGCGTTCATCGGAAAACAAATCGCGCCGGGGCCGATTTCGTCATTTTTCGTGACGGTTTTGGAATCTTCTAAAATTTGACTGATTGATGGGAAACAAAAATCGCGCCGGGGGCAATTTCGTAATTTTTTCGTGACGGTGTCGTAATCGGCTAAAATTTGACAGATTGATCGGAAACAAAAATCGCGCCGGGGGCGATTTCGTCATTTTTCCCGACGGTGTCGAAATGGGCACAAATTTGACAGATTGATGGGAAACAAAAATCGCGCCGGGGGCAATTTCGTCATTTTTCGCGGTAGTTTCGAAATCGGCTAAAATTTGACTGATTGATGGGAAACAAAAATTGCGCGGGGGGGCATTTCGTCATTTTTCGTGACGGTGTTGAAATGGGCTCAAATTTGACCAATTCATCGGAAAAAAATCCCGCTGAGGTCGATTTCGTCATTTTTCGTGACGGTTTTGGAATCGTCTAAAATTTGACTGATTGATGGGAATCAAAAATCGCGCCAGGTGCAATTTCGTCATTTTTCGCGACGGTGTGGGAATCGGCTAAAATTTGACTGATTGATGGGAAAAAATCGCGCCGGAGGCGATTTCGTCATTTTTCGCGACGGTGTCGGAATCGGCTAAAATTTGACTGATTGATGGGAAACAAAAATCGCGCCGGGAGCAATTTCGTCATTTTTCGCGACGGTGTGGGAATCGGCTAAAATTTGACTGATTGATGGGAAAAAATCGCGCCGGAGGCGATTTCGTCATTCTTCGCGACGGTGTCAAAATGGGCTCAAATTTGACCGATTCATCGGAAAAAAAATCGCGCCGGGGGCAATTTCGTCATTTTTCGCGACGGTTTTGGAATTATCTAAAATTTGACTGATTGATGGTAAACAAAAATCGCGCCGGGGGCAATTTCGTCATTTTTCGCGACGGTGTCGGAATTGGCTAAAATTTGGTTGATTGATGGGAAACAAAAATCGCTCCGGGGGCAATTTCGTCATTTTTCGCGACGGTGTCGGAATCGCCTAAAATTTGACTGATTGATGGGAAAAAAAGTCGCGCCGGGGGCGATTTCGTCATTTTTTGCGACGGTGTCGAAATGGGTTCAAATTTGAACGATTCATCGGAAAAAAATCGTGCCGGGGTCGATTTCGTCATTTTTCGAGACGGTTTTGGAATCGTCTAAAATTTGACTGATTGATGGGAAACAAAAATTGCACCGGGGGCAATTTCCTCATTTTTCGCGACGGTGTCGGAATCGGCTAAAATTTGACTGATTGATGGGAAACAAAAATTGCACCGGGGGCAATTTCCTCATTTTTCGCGACGGTGTCGGAATCGGCTAAAATTTGACTGATTGATGGGAAACAAAAATCGCGCTGGGGGAGATTTCGTCATTTTTCGCGACGGTGTCGAAATGGGATCAAATTTGACCGATTGATCGGAAAAAAATCGCGTCGGGGGCACTTTCGTCATTTTTTGCGACGGTGTTGGAATCGTCTAAAATTTGACTGATTGATGGGAAACAAAAATTGCGCCGGGGCGATTTCGTCATTTTTCGCGACGGTGTCGAAATGGGCTCAAACTTGACCGATTGATCGGGAAAAAATCGCGCCGGTGGCAATTTCGTCATTTTTCGCGACGGTGTTGGAGTCGTCAAAAATTTGACTGATTGATGGGAAACAAAAATCGCGCCGTGGGCAATTTCGTCATTTTTCGCGACGGTGTCGTAATCGGCTGAAATTTGACTGATTGATGGGAAACAAAAATCGCGCCGGGGACAATTTCGTCATTTTTCGCGACGGTGTCGTTATCGGCTAAAATCTGACTGATTGATGGGAAACAAAAATCGCGCGGGGGGCGATTTCGTCATTTTTAGCGTTCATCGGAAAACAAATCGCGCCGGGGTCGATTTCGTCATTTTTCGCGATGGTTTTGAAATCGTCTAAAATGACTGATTGACGGGAAACAAAAATCGTGTCGGGGGCAATTTCGTCATTTTTCGCGACGGTATCGGAATCGGCTAAAATTTGACTGATTGATGGGAAAAAAAATCGCGCCGGGGGCGATTTCGTCATTTTTCGCGACGGTGCCGAAATGGGCTCAAATTTGACCGATTCATCGGAAAAAAATCGCGCCGGGGTAGATTTCGTCATTTTTCGTGACGGTTTTGGAATCGTCTAAAATTTGACTGATTGATGGGAAACAAAAATCGCGCCGGGGGCAATTTCGTAATTTTTTCGTGACGGTGTCGTAATCGGCTAAAATTTGACTGATTGATGGGAAACAAAAATCTCGCGGGGGGCGATTTCGTCATTTCTCGCGACGGTGTCGAAATGGGCTCAAATTTGACCGATTCATCGGAAAAAAAATCGCGCCGGGGGCGATTTCGTCATTTTTCGCGACGGTGTCGAAATGGGCTCAAATTTGACCGATTCATCGGAAAAAAAATCGCGCCGGGGTCGATTTCGTCATTTTTCGCGATGGTTTTGAAATCGTCTAAAATTTGACTGATTGATGGGGAAAAAAATCGCGCCGGGGACAATTTCGTCATTTTTCGTGACGGTGTCGGAATCGGCTAAAATTTAACTGATTGATAGGAAAAAAATCGCGCCGGGGGCGATTTCGTCATTTTTCGCGACAGTGTCGAAATGGGCTCAAATTTGACCGATTGATCGGAAAAAAAATCGCGCCGGGGGCAATTTCGTCATTTTTCGCGACGGTGTCGTAGTCGGTTAAAATTTGACTGATTGATGGGAAACAAAAATCGCGCGGGGGCGATATCGTAATTTTTCGAGTTCATCGGAAAACAAATCGCGCCGGGGCCGATTTCGTCATTTTTCGTGACGGTTTTGGAATCGTCTAAAATTTGACTGATTGATGGGAAACAAAAATCGCGCCGGGGGCAATTTCGTAATTTTTTAGTGACGGTGTCGAAATGGGTTCAAATTTGAACGATTCATCGGAAAAAAATCGTGCCGGGGTCGATTTCGTCATTTTTCGAGACGATTTTGGAATCGTCTAAAATTTGACTGATTGATGGGAAACAAAAATCGCGCCGCGAGCAATTTCGTCAATTATCGCGACGGTGTCGGAATCGACTAAAATTTGACTGATTGATGGGAAACAAAAATCGCGCCGGGGGCAATTTCGTCATTTTTCGCGACGGTGTCGTAATCGGCTAAAATCTGACTGATTGATGGGAAACAAAAATCGCGCGGGGGGCGATTTCGTCATTTTTCGCGTTCATCGGAAAACAAATCGCGCCGGGGTCGATTTCGTCATTTTTCGCGATGGTTTTGAAATCGTCTAAAATGACTGATTGATGGGAAACAAAAATCGCGCCGGGGGCAATTTCGTCATTTTTCGCGACGGTGTCGTAATCGGCTAAAATCTGACTGATTGATGGGAAACAAAAATCGCGCGGGGGGCGATTTCGTCATTTTTCGCGTTCATCGGAAAACAAATCGCGCCGGGGTCGATTTCGTCATTTTTCGCGATGGTTTTGAAATCGTCTAAAATGACTGATTGATGGGAAACAAAAATCGCGCCGGGGGCAATTTCGTCATTTTTCGCGACGGTGTCGTAATCGGCTAAAATCTGACTGATTGATGGGAAACAAAAATCGCGCGGGGGGCGATTTCGTCATTTTTCGCGTTCATCGGAAAACAAATCGCGCCGGGGTCGATTTCGTCATTTTTCGCGATGGTTTTGAAATCGTCTAAAATGACTGATTGATGGGAAACAAAAATCGCGCCGGGGGCAATTTCGTCATTTTTCGCGACGGTGTCGTAATCGGCTAAAATCTGACTGATTGATGGGAAACAAAAATCGCGCGGGGGGCGATTTCGTCATTTTTCGCGTTCATCGGAAAACAAATCGCGCCGGGGTCGATTTCGTCATTTTTCGCGATGGTTTTGAAATCGTCTAAAATGACTGATTGATGGGAAACAAAAATCGCGCCGGGGGCAATTTCGTCATTTTTCGCGACGGTGTCGTAATCGGCTAAAATCTGACTGATTGATGGGAAACAAAAATCGCGCGGGGGGCGATTTCGTCATTTTTCGCGTTCATCGGAAAACAAATCGCGCCGGGGTCGATTTCGTCATTTTTCGCGATGGTTTTGAAATCGTCTAAAATGACTGA
Organism: Olea europaea var. sylvestris; assembly: GCF_002742605.1. Lineage (NCBI taxonomy): Eukaryota > Viridiplantae > Streptophyta > Magnoliopsida > Lamiales > Oleaceae > Olea > Olea europaea. The sequence goes on along the minus strand of NW_019263043.1, from coordinate 8,565 downwards.
TTGATGGGAAACAAAAATCGCGCCGGGGGCAATTTCGTCATTTTTCGCGACGGTGTCGTAATCGGCTAAAATCTGACTGATTGATGGGAAACAAAAATCGCGCGGGGGGCGATTTCGTCATTTTTCGCGTTCATCGGAAAACAAATCGCGCCGGGGTCGATTTCGTCATTTTTCGCGATGGTTTTGAAATCGTCTAAAATGACTGATTGATGGGAAACAAAAATCGCGCCGGGGGCAATTTCGTCATTTTTCGCGACGGTGTCGTAATCGGCTAAAATCTGACTGATTGATGGGAAACAAAAATCGCGCGGGGGGCGATTTCGTCATTTTTCGCGTTCATCGGAAAACAAATCGCGCCGGGGTCGATTTCGTCATTTTTCGCGATGGTTTTGAAATCGTCTAAAATGACTGATTGATGGGAAACAAAAATCGCGCCGGGGGCAATTTCGTCATTTTTCGCGACGGTGTCGTAATCGGCTAAAATCTGACTGATTGATGGGAAACAAAAATCGCGCGGGGGGCGATTTCGTCATTTTTCGCGTTCATCGGAAAACAAATCGCGCCGGGGTCGATTTCGTCATTTTTCGCGATGGTTTTGAAATCGTCTAAAATGACTGATTGATGGGAAACAAAAATCGCGCCGGGGGCAATTTCGTCATTTTTCGCGACGGTGTCGTAATCGGCTAAAATCTGACTGATTGATGGGAAACAAAAATCGCGCGGGGGGCGATTTCGTCATTTTTCGCGTTCATCGGAAAACAAATCGCGCCGGGGTCGATTTCGTCATTTTTCGCGATGGTTTTGAAATCGTCTAAAATGACTGATTGATGGGAAACAAAAATCGCGCCGGGGGCAATTTCGTCATTTTTCGCGACGGTGTCGTAATCGGCTAAAATCTGACTGATTGATGGGAAACAAAAATCGCGCGGGGGGCGATTTCGTCATTTTTCGCGTTCATCGGAAAACAAATCGCGCCGGGGTCGATTTCGTCATTTTTCGCGATGGTTTTGAAATCGTCTAAAATGACTGATTGATGGGAAACAAAAATCGCGCCGGGGGCAATTTCGTCATTTTTCGCGACGGTGTCGGAATCGGCTGAAATTTGACTGATTGATGGGAAACAAAAATCGCGTCGGGGGCAATTTCGTCATTTTTCGCGACGGTGTCGGAATCGGCTTAAATTTGAATGATTGATGGGTAAAAAAACGCGCCGGGGGTGATTTCGATATTTTTCGCGACGGTGTCGAAATGGGCTCAAATTTGACCGATTCATCGGAAAAAAATCGCGCCGGGGTCGATTTCGTCATTTTTCGTGACGATTTTGGAATCGTCTAAAATTCGACTGACAGATGGGAAACAAAAATCGCGCCGAGGGCAATTTCGTCATTTTTCGCGACGGTGTCGGAATCGGCTAAAATTTGACTGATTGATCGGAAACAAAAATCGCGCCGGGAGCAATTTCGTCATTTTTGAATCAGCTAAAATTTAACTGATTGGTGGGAATCAAAAATCGCGCCGGGAGCAATTTCGTCATTTTTGAATCAGCTAAAATTTAACTGATTGGTGGGAATCAAAAATCGCGCCGGGAGCAATTTCGTCATTTTTGAATCAGCTAAAATTTAACTGATTGGTGGGAATCAAAAATCGCGCCGGGAGCAATTTCGTCATTTTTGAATCAGCTAAAATTTAACTGATTGGTGGGAATCAAAAATCGCGCCGGGAGCAATTTCGTCATTTTTGAATCAGCTAAAATTTAACTGATTGGTGGGAATCAAAAATCGCGCCGGGAGCAATTTCGTCATTTTTCGAGACGGTGTCGGAATGGGCTCAAATTTGACCAATTCATCGGAAAAAAAATCCCGCCGGGGTCGATTTCGTCACTTTTCGCGACGATTTTGGAATCGTCTAAAATTTGACTGATTGATGGGAAACAAAAAATCGCGCCGGGGGCAATTTCGTCATTTTTGAATCAGCTAAAATTTGACTGATTGGTGGGAATCAAAAATAGCGCCGGGGCGATTTCGTAATTTTTCGCGACGGTGTAGAAATGGGCTCAAATTTGACAGATTGATCGGAACAAAAATCGGGCCGGGGGCGATTTCGTCATTTTTCCCGACGGTGTCGAAATGGGCACAAATTTGACAGATTGATCGGAAACAAAAATCGCGCCGGGGGCAATTTCGTCATTTTTGAATCAGCTAAAATTTGACTGATTGGTGGGAATCAAAAATCGCGCCGGGACGATTTCGTAATTTTTCGCGACGGTGTCGCAATGGGCTCAAATTTGACCGATTGATCGGAAACAAAATCGCGCCGGGGGCAATTTCGTCATTTTTGAATCAGCTAAAATTTGACTGATTGGTGGGAATCAAAAATCGCGCCGGGACGATTTCGTAATTTTTCGCGACGGTGTCGCAATGGGCTCAAATTTGACCGATTGATCGGAAACAAAATCGCGCCGGGGGCAATTTCGTCATTTTTGAATCAGCTAAAATTTGACTGATTGGTGGGAATCAAAAATCGCGCCGGGACGATTTCGTAATTTTTCGCGACGGTGTCGCAATGGGCTCAAATTTGACCGATTGATCGGAAACAAAATCGCGCCGGGGGCAATTTCGTCATTTTTGAATCAGCTAAAATTTGACTGATTGGTGGGAATCAAAAATCGCGCCGGGACGATTTCGTAATTTTTCGCGACGGTGTCGCAATGGGCTCAAATTTGACCGATTGATCGGAAACAAAATCGCGCCGGGGGCAATTTCGTCATTTTTCGCGACGGTGTCGGAATCGACTAAAATTTGACTGATTGATGGGAAACAAAAATCGCGCCGGGAGAGATTTCGTCATTTTTCGCGACGGTGTCGAAATGGGCTCAAACTTGACCGATTGATCGGAAAAAAATCGCGCCGGGGGCAATTTCGTCATTTTTCGCGACGGTGTCGGAATTGGCTAAAATTTGGCTGATTGATGGGAAACAAAAATCGCGCCGGGGCAATTTCGTCATTTTTCGCGACGGCGTCGAAATGGGCTAAAATTTGACAGGCTGATCGGTAACAAAAATCGCGCCGGGGGCAATTTCATCATTTTTCGCGACGGTGTCGGAATTGGCTAAAATTTGGCTGATTGATGGGAAACAAAAATCGCGCCGGGGCAATTTCGTCATTTTTCGCGACGGCGTCGAAATGGGCTAAAATTTGACAGGCTGATCGGTAACAAAAATCGCGCCGGGGGCAATTTCATCATTTTTCGCGACGGTGTCGGAATTGGCTAAAATTTGGCTGATTGATGGGAAACAAAAATCGCGCCGGGGCAATTTCGTCATTTTTCGCGACGGTGTCGTAATCGGCTGAAATTTGACTGATTGATGGGAAATAAAAATCGCGCCGGGGGCAATTTCGTCATTTTTCGCGACGGTGCCGAAATGGGCTCAAATTCGACCGATTCATCGGAAAAAAAATCGCGCCGGGGTCGATTTCGTCATTTTTCGTGACGGTTTTGGAATCGTGTAAAATTTGACTGATTGATGGGAAACAAAAATCGCGCCGGGGGCAATTTCGTCATTTTTCGCGACGGTGTCGGAATCAGCTAAAACTTGACTGATTGATGGGAAACAAAAATCGCGCCGGGGGCGATTTCGTAATTTTTCGCGACAGTGTCGAAATGGGCTCAAATTTGACCGATTGATCGGAAACAAAAATCGCGCCGGGGGCAATTTCGTCATTTTTCGCGACGGTGTCGGAATCAGCTAAAACTTGACTGATTGATGGGAAACAAAAATCGCGCCGGGGGCGATTTCGTAATTTTTCGCGACAGTGTCGAAATGGGCTCAAATTTGACCGATTGATCGGAAACAAAAATCGCGCCGGGGGCAATTTCGTCATTTTTCGCGACGGTGTCGGAATCAGCTAAAACTTGACTGATTGATGGGAAACAAAAATCGCGCCGGGGGCGATTTCGTAATTTTTCGCGACAGTGTCGAAATGGGCTCAAATTTGACCGATTGATCGGAAACAAAAATCGCGCCGGGGGCAATTTCGTCATTTTTCGCGACGGTGTCGGAATCAGCTAAAACTTGACTGATTGATGGGAAACAAAAATCGCGCCGGGGGCGATTTCGTAATTTTTCGCGACAGTGTCGAAATGGGCTCAAATTTGACCGATTGATCGGAAACAAAAATCGCGCCGGGGGCAATTTCGTCATTTTTCGCGACGGTGTCGGAATCAGCTAAAACTTGACTGATTGATGGGAAACAAAAATCGCGCCGGGGGCGATTTCGTAATTTTTCGCGACAGTGTCGAAATGGGCTCAAATTTGACCGATTGATCGGAAACAAAAATCGCGCCGGGGGCAATTTCGTCATTTTTCGCGACGGTGTCGGAATCAGCTAAAACTTGACTGATTGATGGGAAACAAAAATCGCGCCGGGGGCGATTTCGTAATTTTTCGCGACAGTGTCGAAATGGGCTCAAATTTGACCGATTGATCGGAAACAAAAATCGCGCCGGGGGCAATTTCGTCATTTTTCGCGACGGTGTCGGAATCAGCTAAAACTTGACTGATTGATGGGAAACAAAAATCGCGCCGGGGGCGATTTCGTAATTTTTCGCGACAGTGTCGAAATGGGCTCAAATTTGACCGATTGATCGGAAACAAAAATCGCGCCGGGGGCAATTTCGTCATTTTTCGCGACGGTGTCGGAATCAGCTAAAACTTGACTGATTGATGGGAAACAAAAATCGCGCCGGGGGCGATTTCGTAATTTTTCGCGACAGTGTCGAAATGGGCTCAAATTTGACCGATTGATCGGAAACAAAAATCGCGCCGGGGGCAATTTCGTCATTTTTCGCGACGGTGTCGGAATCAGCTAAAACTTGACTGATTGATGGGAAACAAAAATCGCGCCGGGGGCGATTTCGTAATTTTTCGCGACAGTGTCGAAATGGGCTCAAATTTGACCGATTGATCGGAAACAAAAATCGCGCCGGGGGCAATTTCGTCATTTTTCGCGACGGTGTCGGAATCAGCTAAAACTTGACTGATTGATGGGAAACAAAAATCGCGCCGGGGGCGATTTCGTAATTTTTCGCGACAGTGTCGAAATGGGCTCAAATTTGACCGATTGATCGGAAACAAAAATCGCGCCGGGGGCAATTTCGTCATTTTTCGCGACGGTGTCGGAATCAGCTAAAACTTGACTGATTGATGGGAAACAAAAATCGCGCCGGGGGCGATTTCGTAATTTTTCGCGACAGTGTCGAAATGGGCTCAAATTTGACCGATTGATCGGAAACAAAAATCGCGCCGGGGGCAATTTCGTCATTTTTCGCGACGGTGTCGGAATCAGCTAAAACTTGACTGATTGATGGGAAACAAAAATCGCGCCGGGGGCGATTTCGTAATTTTTCGCGACAGTGTCGAAATGGGCTCAAATTTGACCGATTGATCGGAAACAAAAATCGCGCCGGGGGCAATTTCGTCATTTTTCGCGACGGTGTCGGAATCAGCTAAAACTTGACTGATTGATGGGAAACAAAAATCGCGCCGGGGGCGATTTCGTAATTTTTCGCGACAGTGTCGAAATGGGCTCAAATTTGACCGATTGATCGGAAACAAAAATCGCGCCGGGGGCAATTTCGTCATTTTTCGCGACGGTGTCGGAATCAGCTAAAACTTGACTGATTGATGGGAAACAAAAATCGCGCCGGGGGCGATTTCGTAATTTTTCGCGACAGTGTCGAAATGGGCTCAAATTTGACCGATTGATCGGAAACAAAAATCGCGCCGGGGGCAATTTCGTCATTTTTCGCGACGGTGTCGGAATCAGCTAAAACTTGACTGATTGATGGGAAACAAAAATCGCGCCGGGGGCGATTTCGTAATTTTTCGCGACAGTGTCGAAATGGGCTCAAATTTGACCGATTGATCGGAAACAAAAATCGCGCCGGGGGCAATTTCGTCATTTTTCGCGACGGTGTCGGAATCAGCTAAAACTTGACTGATTGATGGGAAACAAAAATCGCGCCGGGGGCGATTTCGTAATTTTTCGCGACAGTGTCGAAATGGGCTCAAATTTGACCGATTGATCGGAAACAAAAATCGCGCCGGGGGCAATTTCGTCATTTTTCGCGACGGTGTCGGAATCAGCTAAAACTTGACTGATTGATGGGAAACAAAAATCGCGCCGGGGGCGATTTCGTAATTTTTCGCGACAGTGTCGAAATGGGCTCAAATTTGACCGATTGATCGGAAACAAAAATCGCGCCGGGGGCAATTTCGTCATTTTTCGCGACGGTGTCGGAATCAGCTAAAACTTGACTGATTGATGGGAAACAAAAATCGCGCCGGGGGCGATTTCGTAATTTTTCGCGACAGTGTCGAAATGGGCTCAAATTTGACCGATTGATCGGAAACAAAAATCGCGCCGGGGGCAATTTCGTCATTTTTCGCGACGGTGTCGGAATCAGCTAAAACTTGACTGATTGATGGGAAACAAAAATCGCGCCGGGGGCGATTTCGTAATTTTTCGCGACAGTGTCGAAATGGGCTCAAATTTGACCGATTGATCGGAAACAAAAATCGCGCCGGGGGCAATTTCGTCATTTTTCGCGACGGTGTCGGAATCAGCTAAAACTTGACTGATTGATGGGAAACAAAAATCGCGCCGGGGGCGATTTCGTAATTTTTCGCGACAGTGTCGAAATGGGCTCAAATTTGACCGATTGATCGGAAACAAAAATCGCGCCGGGGGCAATTTCGTCATTTTTCGCGACGGTGTCGGAATCAGCTAAAACTTGACTGATTGATGGGAAACAAAAATCGCGCCGGGGGCGATTTCGTAATTTTTCGCGACAGTGTCGAAATGGGCTCAAATTTGACCGATTGATCGGAAACAAAAATCGCGCCGGGGGCAATTTCGTCATTTTTCGCGACGGTGTCGGAATCGGCTAAAATTTGACTGATTGATGGGAAAAAAATCGCGCCAGGGGCGATTTCGTCATTTTTCGCGACGGTGTCGAAATGGGATCAAATTTGACCGATTCATCGGAAAAAAATCGCGCCGGGGTCGATTTCGTCATTTTTCGCGACGGTTTTGGAATCGTCAAAAATTTGACTGACTGATGGGAAACAAAATTTTCGCCGTGAGAAATTTCGTCAATTTTCGCGACGGTGTCGGTATCGACCAAAATGTGACTGATTGATGGGAAAAAAAGTCGCGCCGGGGGCAATTTCGTTATTTTTCGTAACGGTGTCGAAATGGGTTCAAATTTGAACGATTCATCGGAAAAAAATCGCGCCGGGGTCGATTTCGTCATTTTTCGCGACGGTTTTGGAATCGTCTAAAATTTGATAGATTGATGGGAAACAAAAATCGCGCCGGGGGAGATTACGTCATTTTTCGCGACGGTGTCGAAATGGGATCAAATTTGACCGATTGATTGGAAAAAAATCGCGCCGGGGGCAATTTCGTCATTTTTCGCGACGGTGCCGGAATCGGCTAAAATTTGACAGATTAAACGGAAATAAAAATCGCGCCGGGGGCAATTTCGTTATTTTTCGCGACGGTGTCGGAATGGACTAAAATTTGACTGGTTGGTCGGAAAAAAAAATCGGGCCGGGGGCAATTTCGTCATTTTTCGCGACGGTGCCGGAATCGGCTAAAATTTGACAGATTAAACGGAAATAAAAATCGCGCCGGGGGCAATTTCGTTATTTTTCGTAACGGTGTCGAAATGGGCTCAAAGTTGAACGATTCATCGGAAAAAAATCGCGCCGGGGTCGATTTCGTCATTTTTCGCGACGGTTTTGGAATCGTCTAAAATTTGATAGATTGATGGGAAACAAAAATCGCGCCGGGGCGATTTCGTCATTTTTCGCGACGGTGTCGAAATGGACTCAAATTTGAACAATTCATTAGAAAAAAATCGCGCCGGGGTCGATTTCGTCATTTTTCGCGACGGTTTTGGAATCGTTTAAAATTTGACTGATTGAAGGGAAACAAAAATCGCGCCAGGGGCAATTTCGTCATTTTTTGCGATGGTGTCGTAATCGGCTAAAATTTGACTGATTGATGGGAAACAAAAATTGCGCGGGGGGCATTTCTTCATTTTTCGCGACGGTGTTGAAATGGGCTCAAATTTGACCAATTCATCGGAAAAAAAATCCCGCCGGGGTCGATTTCGTCATTTTTCGCGACGGCTTTGGAATCGTCTAGAATTTGACTGATTGATGGGAATCAAAAATCGCGCCAGGAGCAATTTCGTCATTTTTCTTGACGGTGTCGGAATCGGCTAAAATTTGACTGATTGATGGGAAACAAAAATCGCGCCGGGGGCGATTTCGTAATTTTTCGCGACAGTGTCGAAATGGGCTCAAATTTGACCGATTGATCGGAAAAAAAATGGCGCCGGGGACAATTTCGTCATTTTTCGCGACGGTGTCGTAGTCGGCTAAAATTTGACTGATTGATGGGAAAAAAAAATAGCGCGGGCGTTCATCGGAAAACAAATCGCGCCGGGGGCGATTTCGTCATTTTTCGCGTTCATCGGAAAACAAATCGCGCCGGG
>NW_019263042.1:18706-19364 GCF_002742605.1 Olea europaea var. sylvestris | reverse complement strand
ATAGTAAAGAGGTTGCAAAAATAAAATCATCTACACCAACATGCATAATCATTAAGAGCTTCTAGCAACATCATTACCCACGAAATAGCAAATAACCATGTTTGTACAAAGTGCTCTATAAAGTCAAAATAACCACCATTACTTTTTTACCCTCCAATTGTTACAACACGATGGTTTTATCTAATGCAACTCCAAAATCTTCCAAACAGGCAACATACCAATCACATTACTTTGTTTTAATCCTAACTTGAATAAGGAAAACCAAAAGAGAGCAAGAGATAGTATGAAAATTAACAAATGGAAATATGACAACCACATTATTCGTCGATGCATGTTAGTTGTTCACGAAAATATTATTTCAATTTAAAATTTTGCAAGTGTACGGTTCATTAAAAAGTAGTCAAATGAATTTTTTTTGAGTCCAAGTATAATTCCCACAGAGATCGATTTAGTTTAAGTTCAAATTAACTTAGCTTTAATCGAAACAATTGAAAGTTGTAATTTTTTTCTAACTAAATTAAATAATATACTTATAAATACAAGGCCTAAATCCAAGACTTAAGTTAAATAAAAATTTTAGAAAAATATATAACTCAAAATTTATAAATTTGACAATACGATTCAATTATGAAAACCAATATTTCTAATTTGTTTAACA
>NW_019263042.1:9492-12476 GCF_002742605.1 Olea europaea var. sylvestris | reverse complement strand
TCTTACATGGAAAATCCTGTAAATGAACATTAGAAATCAATGCAGTAGATTTTCAGATGCCAATGTGGCTTTATTAATGCTTGCTTTCATTTTGAAAAAAAAAATACATATGGACTTGTTAGGTATGTTAATTCAGATTTTGTAGGAGATCTCATACTGGGTACGTGTTTACCAATGGTGGTTGTGTTGTTAGTTGGAAGGCTACTTTACAAAATGTAGTGGCCTTATCTACTACAAAAGCAGAGTATATGGCTATTACAGAGGCTCGTAAGAAGGCTATGTGATTGAGAAGATTGTTGGGTAAAATTAGTAAAGACTAGTAGATATCTACAATTTTATTTATTTATTTATTTATTTTGTGATGGTTATAGTGTTAATTTTCTAACAAATGATCTGATATTTCACGAGAGGACAAAGCACATTGATGTGAAGTGTCATTTTTGTGTGATGTGATTACTCGTGGTAATATTATAGTGAACAAAGTTGATGCCAAGGAGAATTTAGCTGACATATTGACAAAGGCATTCAATGTGGCCAAGTTTGAGCATTTCTTGGACTTGATTGATATTTTTTGTTGAATTGGTCTTTAGGGGCTTGTGTGGAAGAGGTAGAGAATTGTTTTTTAATGAGTGAGCAGTAATTTCTTGTATAGAAATCTGTATCAATGTGGAGATTTATCGAAGTGTGACCCAAATTCCATTGAATATTGGTTGTTTGGTTGAAGAGGTCTTGAAGAAGTTTAAAGATGGACTAAAGAGAAGAAGTCGCCTCATTTTTTCTCGTTAAGTGCTCATCTCCTATTCGAGTGTCGAGAACAAGAAGTCTGTCACTTGTTGCCCATGAGTTTGGTATTTAAGCCCTAGTCTTGCTGCTTACTACGCGCAAAGAACATCAAACAACCATGTTTTCCGACCTAGCTGTATATTCAACTTTGACAAATTTTAAGATACGCATTCCATCTAAAACACTATAATTAAGGTTGTATATATACTCCATTGTAGATTTTTTTTTTCGTTACCGCCTTTTCACTTATGTGTTAAGAGATTTTTGCTTGCTTTATCTAAACCTATTAGGTTACCAATAAAGATTGATAAGTCCATCTCGAATCTATATAGACTTTGTGAGGCTACGATTTATGTAGAGTTAAGCCTGGAGCTCAAACTACCTGACAAGGTCTAGATGAGTTTGAAGAGAATTGTTATTTTTTGAAAGTCTGTGATACATGAGAAACTACCTATTTTTGTTCAAGTATAGGCACGTGGGGCATTCTTTTGATCATTCTAAGTTCCGTTGTTTGAGCAGCACTGTAATCAATTTGATTGTCCAAGTCCCAAAAGAACCATAGAACGAACAAAAGTAGCTGATCACCAGCTTCGACGAGGCCATTCGAAAGCAAGTCATTGAAGCACTCGAGAATCATCATTCCACCCTTGTCTCTAGATCGAATGATAGTAGAATTTGCTATAATGGTGGGTGAAAACCATTCAACCATTAAATTTTTTATGTAAGATTACAGCACATTTACAGAGCCATGCAAATTTTAGAAATTACTGTATGAACAGAAGCCGTATGGTACGTGGGAAAACAACGTATTATTTGTCGAGTCGTACAATTTTTTATACTAAAATTTTTGCTTGGAAACCTTTTGGTTTTTGGTACAGTATGGCTTGGAAGCCATGTGATATAGTTTGAAAAATTACCATATATATATATATATATATACACACACAAAACTGTTGATCCATCTAGATCGTGCACATTGTCTCACATAGAGTATTAGTTGGTTGATAAATATGTTCCACTCAAAAGGAAAAATTATTAATTTAATCTAGATCTTATGACTTGTCTTACTTAGAGCATTGGTCGGCCGATAAATATGTCTATCCAAAAGCTTTAGTGCACATATTTGGTTGATGACTTGAACAAATTTATGAATTTATTTATCAATCTCGTTTAACATGCCAACTCTCACAATTTAAAGGCTTCATCCTCCATTTCTCTAGTGACTTGGTAAACTTCAAGGAGCGTCAAAATTTTGATGAGTTTCTGTCCTCTGCTCTTTAAATTCTTGCTTTATTTTCGAATGTTCTTGAGTATTCTTCAAACATTTTTTCAAGTTCTTCTATGTTTGCATTGATTTTAATTTGGTGTTTCTAGTGTTGGATCTATCATCGAGTGGAATTGGCAGTGAATAGTTATTTTATAAACAATGTATTGGAGTGGTTTCGTGATGTTTTGGATAAAATTCTAGCCGACTTGATAAGAACTCAAGATGCCTATGGTATTATAGCATCCGTTCAACTCTATGTACCGCGACCACACAAAAGAGTTTCATGGAATGTCCCAAGTTGGATTTTTTCTATAAGTAGCCATTTAAAGTTAGTTTTCAATTTTAGATTTCTCTGATGGTCAGGATGGTATTGGAATATTTTGAAATTGCACCCAGTCGGCTAATGCCTAACTCTTGACGATTGATCTTAGCTCTTCAAGCCTTGGCAGAATAGCACAATATCTCATTTGGTATGCTGGAATTGTTGCAAGGTTACTTCATAAGAAAGCATGATGGTGAGAAAGGCAAATTTCCTTAATGTAGATGCTTAGTTATCTACAAACTCTAGAACTTCCCTGCCCTTCCATCGAACTTCTTCTTCTTTCCCTTTCAATTCCCTTGCTTTTCTTCACACTTCTCACCAGACGAGTTTGCTCTACCCTTTGTAAGCCTGGCACTTGAATCTACTATCTCAACGTTGATGGGCAACTTGTCATTTGGATCATCCGTGTTGCTGTCTGAGCCAAAATCAAAATCGTGCTATGACAATTTAGTTGATGTTAAAGCATATTTCGTGGAACCATAACTATTACCAAATAGTTTGCTATAAGTGTGGTAAATTTTATTGATATCATTGTCTTTGAACTTTCCATACTTAGGGTTTTCCTACAAATAGGTGCAAAGGAAATTTCAAATGCATCTTTCCAGTAACATA
>NW_019263042.1:0-2372 GCF_002742605.1 Olea europaea var. sylvestris | reverse complement strand
AAGGTGAGAGTCATTCGTGATTGGCCTACACCGAAGACAGTTGGAGAAGTAAGAAGTTTTCACGGATTGGCAACATTCTACCGGGGATTTATCAAAGATTTCAATAGCATTGTCGCTCCCATTACAGAGTGTCTGAAGAAATGTAGATTCCAGTGGGGTGAAGCAGCTAGCACAGCCTTTGCAATCATCAAGGAGAAATTGTGTACCACTCCTGTCCTTGCATTGCCCAGTTTTGAGAAGTTGTTCGAAGTAGAGTGTGATGCTAGTGGAATTGGGGTCTGAGCGGTCTTGTCACAAGAGAAGAAGCCAGTAGCATTTTTCAGCGAGAAACTTAGTGATGCACGACGAAAGTGGAGTACATATGACCAATAATTCTATGCAATTTTCGGGCCTTGAAACATTGGGAGCACTACTTGATTCAGCGGGAGTTTTTACTCTACACTGACCATCAGGCTTTGAAGTACTTGAACAGCCAGAGAAATTTAAGTAACATGCATGCTCGGTGGTCGACTTATTTGCATAAATTCTCATTTGTTCTGAAGCATAAATCCGGAGTTTTGAATAAGGTAGCAGATGCCTTGAGCCAACGTGCAAGCTTGTTGGTAACCATGCAGCAGGAGGTTATTGGTTTTGAGTATCTGAAAGACTTATATGTGGAAGATGAGGATTTTGCGGAAGTGTGGGGAAAGTGTTCTGAAACAAATAGATGGCGAGTTCCATATAGTTAACGACTACCTACTCCATGGCAACCAGTTGTGTATTCCGCGGAGTTCTTTGAGGGAGAAACTGATACAAGAACTACATGGTGGCGGCTTGAGTGGTCACTTGGGATGTGATAAAACTATCAGTGGGGTAGCCGAGCGATATTATTGGCCTCAGTTGAAGTGCGACGTGGAAAATTTGATCCGTAAGTGTCATGTATGTCAGACTTCAAAGGGGCAAGCTCAGAGTACTGGTCTATACATGCCTCTACCTGTACCAAATGCGATATGGGAAGATTTGTCGATGGATTTTGTTTTAGGGCTGTCTTGAACTCAACGTGGGGGAAAATTCTGTATTTGTTGTGGTTGATAGGTTTTCCAAAATGGGGCATTTTATCCCATGCCGAAAAATGTCTAATGCTTCTCACGTAGCTCAGCTATTCTTTCGTGGAGTGGTTCAGTTGCATAGAGTCCCTCAGTCCCTCACTTCTGACAGGGACTCAAAATTCCTTAGTCATTTTTGGGTTACACTGTGGCAGCGGATGGATACTACTCTGAAGTTCAGTAGCAAAGCACACCCGCAGACTGGTGGGTAGACCGAAAATATGAACAGGACACTGGGGAATTTGATACGTATTATTTGTGGTAATAAGCCAAAGCAGTGGGATGTGGCACTAGCGCAGGCCGAGTTCGCGTATAATAATGCAATCCACACTGCCACTGGTAGATTCCCTCTCTCTTTGGTGTATTTGAAAACTCCTAAACATGCATTGGACTTGGCTCGCCTCCCTAAGGTTGCTGGTTCAAATTTGGCTGCTGAAAATATGGCTGAATAGGCTCGTGATGTTCAGAGGGAAGTGAAGGCTCGGTTGGAAGAAAAAAATGCGAAGTATTAGACTGCGACAGACAGCAAGAGGCGCGAGAAACTATTTGTGGAAGGTGATCAAGTAATGGTGTTTCTGCGCAAGGAACGATTTCCTGTTGGTTCCTACAACAAGCTAAAGCTGAGAAAATATGGGCCATACAAGGTGATCAAGAAGATCAATAACAATGCATATGTGATCGACCTGCGTGCTAGTATGACATCTCTCGCACCTTCAATGTGGCTAATCTATATGAGTTTCGTGATGATGTTTCACTCTATCCGGAATATAACTCGGGGTCGAGTTCGTCACAGGTGGGGGAGACTGATATAGGACAACTAGCTTTGGAGTTTAAAGAAGTGTTGGATAGAAAATTAACAAAGAAAAATCGCACTAGGGGCAATTTTGTCATTTGTCGCGACGGTGTTTGAAATTTGGCAGGTTGATTGAAAACGGCCCGAGAAATTGGACTCGAGGCGGACCCAAGATCTCAGGATTTTAGCCAAATTCCTTCGTTTAGGTCTCCGAATAATTAATTTCCATATTTCCCGTTTTGAATTTTCGCTATTTTTGGAACGTTTTATTTTTTCTATGTTTTACTGTTTCTTGTAACGCCTATTAATGGCTTTTGGAATGTTTTCCGTCATCATTGAAGAATATACAAGTTTCATTCTTGGAGAATTCTAATTTTCTTATTTACAAGATTTATGTTGGTAAATCTTTTGTTTTTTTTTGTACTTCCGTTCTGCATCACTGTTGCTTTAGAATGGAATTAAAATGGAACACTTCTTCGTCTCGCCATTAGATT
>NW_019263041.1:19135-19366 GCF_002742605.1 Olea europaea var. sylvestris | reverse complement strand
TTTTTTTTTCTTTGGAATAGTGAATTTTTGAGAATGCATAGGTAAAAGAAAAATGTTTTAGATTTACATGTAACATTATTTTGTAGGAGAATATGTTGTTGAAAATGAGTTTTACAAAAATGTATTTTTTGAAAGATATTGAAGCCTGAACGGTTTTACAAAAATGTATTTTACAAATGGTAGGCCCTGTAATTAGTATAGTTTATGTAGAGGTCAAAATACTCACATGCA
>NW_019263041.1:9473-9904 GCF_002742605.1 Olea europaea var. sylvestris | reverse complement strand
GGGCGTTCTTTCCTTATAGTCCAAATTATCATCTATAGGTGAAGATTAATTTCCGGCGAGAATGTTGCCTAAATTACTCATTTTTCATTTGAGTTACAAATACTGCCTTTTTTAATTTCAACCCTTTTTGTTATCCGTTATGTCAATGGTTGAAATTTCAAATTTCACTTTATGAGATCCATGTTTTTCAATTCTAAATAAAAAAAAAATCAATACAATGAAACAATAAATTAATTTTTAATTCTTAAAAAGTTTGGTGTGAAGTACACCAACTTTTTCCTTTAAAACAATTACCGACTTATGACCATAACACATATTATCCCCTGTTTGAACTCCATTAAAACAACTTTTTTTTTTCTTTGGAATAGTGAATTTTTGAGAATGCATAGGTAAAAGAAAAATGTTTTAGATTTACATGTAACATTATTTTG
>NW_019263041.1:0-219 GCF_002742605.1 Olea europaea var. sylvestris | reverse complement strand
TATACTTTAATAATAACACCAAAGTTCTCTGTTATGTTCTTAGTTACACAATTTCAAAATAGTCTAATTTTATTCTTTATAAGGAAAGAAGTACCTACTGACTTTTAATTTGTATCTCAATTCAAGTTCTGAGGTAGGGCGTTCTTTCCTTATAGTCCAAATTGTCATCTATAGGTGAAGATTAATTTCCGGCGAGAATGTTGCCTAAATTACTCATTT
>NW_019263040.1:11863-19383 GCF_002742605.1 Olea europaea var. sylvestris | reverse complement strand
CCTCTAGTACATTAATGGACAAATGCATGTATAATTATAATTCATGAATCTAGATAATAATTGCAAATTACATTTCCAACACCTGTATGACAGATCGGCCTTTTAAATCTCTTTCCTTATGAGCTCCTCATGATAGATATTCTAGATTTCGTCTTCCTGCTATATGAGTGAAAAATATATCAGGGTTACAGTGACTAAGTTTTCTTTCTTAAAGGCTTGGTACACCACTATACATTATGTTATACATGTACGTTTGAACAATTGAACATAGAATAACACCCATATGAATAAACCTAAACAAAGAATAAAACCTACATGAAAGAATGAACAATTGAACACTATTTCTCAAAGATAGTAAGAAAGTTCCATTTATTATTTTTAGCAACTATATAAGTTGTATTCAGTGGCAGTTATAGGGATTGTGTTGTGAAGAATGAACATAAAACTTAAACAGCTAAAGCAACATATTGATGTTAAAAAATAGTCATTGGTAATTAGTAGAGTCTTAACTAAAGACTCATTGTTAAGTTTTTGCACATAAGCAGATAAGTTTGCTTTTCTTCACATCTATAGAAGAGAGATACTATAGAACAGCCTATCGTTACAAAAATAATGTAAATATTTTATCACTCGTGTTTTCTTTTCTTCTCCTCTTTCTTTTTTTTTCCTCAAAGCGGTGACATTGGTTTGGCCATCGGATTCATAGCCTTTGTTAATCTTCTTTTTTGACTTTGAGTATGTTTGAGCAATATCATCTGATGCTCGGAAAAGATGCTTTTTTGCAAAGGATGTAATCACTTCGTTAGTGTTTGTGGGAACTTCAGTGTATGAGTTGTACATCTTGTCTTTACCTTTTTTCCGTCTTTGTTGTCCAAAGTCTCGTTCATTTCAGTTAAATTCTTCTCATCACTGATGGTAGTTGAAGGATCTATTTTAGTAATGGCAATTTTCGACTTCACGTCTGTGATTGCCGTTAAAGAGTTGAAGACAAATATGATTTCATAGCGGTATTCAGGTGGATTTTTTTGTCTTTAGCTACAACTCTATTTTACTATTGGTTTTCATAAGATTGTTCAACTTTGTGTCTTGGTTCTATGATAGATAAAATGCACTTAATTATTATATTTTGATGTTTTAAAAAAAGTATAGTCAGAGGTTGTTAGGGCCTAGGATTTACCTTTTGGAAATGTTCCATTATTTTATTGGCATTAGTTTCTAATAATGCCTCTTGTTGCCTTGCCTATGATGCTTGTATTTAACTCTCCAGATTTGTTTTTAAGGTGCACAAAAGCGTTTGTGCTCTTTAGATGAAATTGTTTCCAATTAAGAACTATGTAATGTTTAAACAAAATATTGGTGTTAGTAAATATTTAAATATATGTTTGAGAGAGTTCAATTTACCTTGGTATTACTTTTGCATGTTCACACTTGATAATAAAAGCAACATTTGTGAATTTGTCATAAATCTGCATTGGATATTTGTTTGCAGTTACTGCAGAACATATACCCTAATTTTTGGTGTGTTGAGATAATTCTCTAATGGGCTTTGATCCAATAGAATTTTTCAGTAAAAAAAAAAGGGTATGAAAATAGCATGAGTAAAAATTGTTGTTTCATAATGTTTATTATAGAATATAGTAAAAATGTAATTATACTATGCATATTGAATGAATACCCCTAGATAGACTTCTAGTAATTCAACAATCGGTGTGAATTTGTTTTCAACTGGTGGTGATAGTTTTGATGGGCTAGCAACAACAAATGATTTGCCTTCTATTAGTTTGTCGAGTCTTTTTTTAAATATGTTATCACCCTGCACGAAAAGAACTACAGATTATATACATATATAATATAGTTTTTATATTTTAGGTATGTTTCAATAACATTCTTTGTAGTCTGCAACAGCCAACAAATTAGCGTTAATGAAGATACTACTATTGACTTTAGTTGAGAGTGTAATGCCTGCAAAATAATAATAATAATAATAATAATAATAATAATAATAATAATACGTGTTTGCATTTTATTTTATTTTTGTTCTAACATTTTTTAAATTAAATGGTATGTCTAAATTGAAGTTACCATTGAATGAGGAAACTTTGATATTTGTAGCCTATATAACTGGTTGGTTGCTAGGTTCTCAATAATGGAAACGCATTCCCATTTGATATAAGTGTCCTATAAGGTTTGCATCATTGTTTCGAAATGCTTATGTATCAATATAATGTCTTGAAAACAGGCTTGTGTACCAAAGTGAGTTTGGATGATTCCTTTTTGTCTAATGTTTATAGCCACACCTATGACATTTGCAAGAAGGGCAAAAAAATTGTTTCTTATGTATTTTAGATGTAGTAATTTCAATATGAACACAATAACTATGGAATATTGTATGGAAGTACTGTCTATAAACTCAGTATGTTAGAAATCTTATTTATATTGACGTTCTTGTCCATGTACTTCTCAAAAACCTAAAATTGAATGAGCTCATGTTCTGAAAACATAAAGTTTAAGTTATTCTCATTGAGCTCTTCGATCTTCGTTATCCCTATTATATTCCAAATCTTTTCTTCCGATGAACTTCTAAATTCACTTTTGTTATCTCTAATCGTCACATTCGAGATTATGTATGTCTTTTCGAGTATGAGCTGATCATTAAGGGCTCCAATATTTGCATCATACAGTTTAGCTAATTTTGTTACCCCGTTTAACGATAGGAGCAGATGAAGTTAACTAAATATATGGTTATAGTGAAAATTTGAAAATTCCAATAATAATGATTATGAAGTTACCTTTAAGTCCATTAAAATAAGATTTTGGTATCACACAACAGAATTAAGAGCTATTTTTGGCGCCTATTTTCTTGAGACAATGACTTTTGCAAATTAGTTAATTTCTAATGTAAAAATTTACAGGATAAGCTTATAAAGTGCAGCCATCTTGATATTCATCGATTGCATTAACAATAAGTTAAAGTATGGATAGTTGTAGCTATGAATATAACATTCTAATTGTATTAATGAACTATGAGAAAGTTGTTTCTGTAAAATATGAAGAACCAATTTCAAACTACTTTTGTGAAAATCTGCAAAAAAAAAAAAAAGACAAATAAATATAGTTAATATAATACGCATAAAAGATTGTTGCGAAAATCTTCAAGAAACCTTTTATTCCGAGCTCAGAAAACAATCAAAAGATTACCACCTGACTCAAGCTCGACCCAAAACTTCTAATCTCTTTTGTTGCCACAAGTTCTCGCAACCTGACAAAGGAAAAGTATTGTGGTGATATTATCAGGAGTACGAAGAAGAAAAAGCAACAATGGTGGAAATCTCTCCTAATTTTCCAAAAATGTCTTCCCTTCTCTCTCTCTCTCTCTCTCTCTCGTTTTCTCTCTACTCTCCATTTGCTGCAATACACACACTACACACCATGACAAAAAATGTCGGTGACATAATGTAAATAGGTTTGATTAATTTGGTAATCATTTGAACCAAAAACTTTACTTTAAGTGGGCCACCAATCATTCCATTTAAATGGTCTATATACAAGGGCTTAGATGAGATACCATTAATCCAACCCACTAACCTAATAACCCAACTAAATAACTTGGGTGATCCAAAAGTGTTGGTTGTTTTCGAGTCGAGCTAAGTCTATGGTGTCGATAAATGAACCATTAGCCTTTTTAAAATCGTGTACAAATTTATTAGATATCAAAATCCAACAAATCTCCATTTTGATACTCAATCGACTTGCAAGCAATCAAAATACAAAATTTATACTTACATAATCAAGATATCGAAATAAAATTGGTATCATAAACCTCATGTTTTAGATCCAAAACACATACTTTACCTGTACTCACCAGAGCTAAGGTCAATAACACTCGAGTAGAAGCAAATGATCACAGTAATTAATCAAGGGCAAATACAACATGCGACGTAGATATAACATATGATAATACACAAATCTTTTTAAACATGTTTACATAGAACAATAGACTAACACCAAGTCAGTCAATTAAACGGCCGACCCATGTGCAATGAATACATAATTGACCCCACGAAAAGATCTCACCACACTTATCCTATTCCATTCCGTATTACTTACAACTCGAGAACACGTGTCTCTTATCATCGTTTACCATGTTCACTAAACTGACCACTTAATCCATGTCTAACTAGTAAATCATAATGGATCCTACGTCCACGGGACAATCCTCCATCACCACATCACTATTCCCGATCTAAGTGAATAATAGGTCTCTACCTAACAGAAGTGATAAGAGTATCTCTCTCACAATCTATCTGATCAGGGTCTTCATAGATAAATGATACCAACATTTAATCACCTCTCTACTCATGATCCAAATGTTACAGTCCATATTTTCGGTACATACCACCAATGTACTCCTAGACATCTATACTCCATATTACTAATAGACATCCACATACTAATTGCTAATGCATGTCAAACCCCACCATGGCAAAATCAACACCTTCGGCAACCACAAATGTTAGGGCTCAATTAAAATCGACCCACGCACCACAAGATTATTTCAACACCAAAGCTTAAGAAATTCACAAAGGATTTATTCTACAAAGGGAAGGGTAAAAGTGATACTCACAGAAAGAATAAAAGAAAGATTTGATTACTTCATTACACTTACAAAAGAGTCTCACAGACATAAAGAATATAACATTAACATGACTACCTCACATAATCTCATAAACCACACAACTTTACAAAGATAAAGAAGAAAACAACTATCTCTCTTTCTTCTCACTACCACACTCTCACACCACTCATAGAGCAAAAGAAGTATGCCATAGAACTCAACTTATTATGCATCCAAACACATTACACAAAGTAATAAGATCACTCTAATTCATTCAATTACACACACTAAAAATATTGAAAGTGTAACATATCAACATTGCAATAGAACTATATGATCACACATGTAGAAAAGGATTATACACAGATCCACATGTAGTAACCAGGTTTACGCTCAATATACCGCAAATGGGTCATAACTCTACCCAGTGGCAACATTCGCATGTCCACTCTCCTTATCTTTCCTTTTACTATCATTCCTAGGACAATTAATTTCACCATGTCCAAATTTACCTCAGTTAAAACATAACTTACTTTTCACACTTGTCTTAAACCTAAATTCGCCATAAAAATTATTATAAAAAAAAAATTCATTTTGCCAAATTGAAATATTACAATCTTTTCATTAGAAAAACAAAACTCAAATTGTGTTGTCATTTTATAAAACAATGCAAAAAATACAAAATTCAACAAACCACAACCACAAGCAAAGTACCAACACAATTCAAATAGAATAGTGAAATAAACTTTCCTAGGGTCATGTGCAATTCTAATAATGAAAAAACTAATTGACAAGAAATTTACAAAGAATTCAAAGCAAATAATTAACAAGTAATTCATAGGTCTAGCAAAAGACAATGGTAATTTTTTCACGATAATCCAAAACCTAACCACATGATGACTTCTAATATGAAAAGTACATTATTACCTTATACGATAACCATAATTGCAATAATAAAAGGAAAGAGCATGATACCTAGCTGACCATATCTGTAGGCCCATAAACAAGGAGACATGTGAATTCATCGCTTTAGGGCTATCGCCACCATCCTAAAGCTTCCATCAACTGTGAGAACACGAAACAACACCCGGTACCCAAACATCCAAGGGCAAAATCGTCCAAATTTCACTGTATCACCCGAAACTTAAAATTGACAACACCGCAGGGTTCGCCTTGTCACCCGAAGAAAATTGCCTACGAACTCACCAACAGATTACCTTCACGCCCCTCCATGCACGCTCGTTGAAGGCCTGCGTGCCTTTGCCTACATAGTCCATTGGTGGTCTTGGTTCCAGTTTAGTCGTTCAGTCGAAAAACAGGTTTATAGCTCTGGATAGATTATTTAAAATTTGGACAATTTTTGTTCCAATTTTACAGATCGATTTTAGCCTATTTACAACCACTTTTTGCGCTATTTTTTCACAGATTTCTCAACAGCACAAGATATGATACCATTTGTTGTAGAAATCTTCGAGAAATCTTTTATTTCTTGCTCAGAAAACAACCAAACAAATACACCCAACCCAAACTTGACCCAAAACTTCCAAACCCTTCGGTTGCCACAAGTTTTCTCAACCCCACGAAGGAGAAGGACGGTGTTGATATTAGCAAGAGTAGGAAAAAGAAGAGGAAGCGAGAATGGTGGATATCTCTTACAATTTCCCTCTTTAAACTGTCTGCTCTCTCTCTCACCCCCCATTTGCTACAATACACACTATGACAAAAAGGGCTGCAACAAAATATATATATGTCATATTAATTTGGCCATCATTTGAACTAAGTACTTTACTTTAAATGGGCCACCAACCATTCTATTAAAGGGAGATTTTTATAAATGGCCTACTACTATTCATTTTTGGTAAAATGTCTATAATACCCTTAATGAAAGGATTTGTCATATTTGCACAAGATATCCTTAATTTATTGGGATAGTTCTAAATTCTTCTATTTCTCTCATTTCGAGTTTTAATATATAATTCCATCCTTTGATCTAATAAATTAGAATAATCTGTAATATAATTGTCATGTAATTTACTAAGATTATCATATTCCTTAGATGAAATATCCATAATCTCTAGTTGAGCAAAAATATTTCTTATTTTTTCCAATAGTTTTTCTAACAGATTGTCTAATCCTTTAATTGTATAACCTGGCATTATTCAGATAATTCTTTGCAAGCTTTATGAATAATAATAATATGTTAGATAAGTTTTTTGCAAACATGAAAAGTAATAATCCCTACGATTCTTTCAAGATATTAGAAGAATTCTTTCTAAATTTAACAAAGACAATAATTTTACCTCACTTTTGATCTTGAATCTGTATTCTTAGAACCGAGTGACCTTCAGGCTCTGAATCTGCAAACTGCTTCCTCAAACGGCCTCTTGCCTCAATGGGAATTCTGCTATTTCAGCTTCTTGCCATCACTGTATCTTTTCTTAGAATTAAGAGTAAAGATCTTAAGTAAAGAAAATTCTTTCTTTGTTAAAGTAAGAAAGAAATTATCTTCTTTAATCTATCAAGAATCTATGGGATAGGAAATTTAGAAACTCATATCTTTCTGATATCAAAAGATTGAAATTTTATTTCTGAGATTTTTATTCTATAATGATTTATACAAGATTTATATTGTATACAAGGGGTTTTCAGAAAAACTGGTTTTGGAAAAAGTTTAAGGAAAGAGAATGGTTTCTAACTCGAGATGATCCATTCTTTCCTCAAATACCTCTATTTATACATGACTCAAACTCACTATTATTGATCTATTACATCATTACATACATCAGAATTTTGAAAAAGGCTCACATGCCTCTCTATTCTTTTCCTCCTGGAGTCTACATCTTCACATGCATTTTTTACTTTTTTATCAAAGTGGCATCTTTTCTTCTATTATTGCCTTATCATC